>NC_050577.1:256920714-257001473 GCF_011100635.1 Trichosurus vulpecula
TGAGGCTCACTTTTTGGTGAATTCCAATAAACCAGTGTCAGCTGAACATAGTGTTTTTTAAAAATTTTAATTGAGATCTTTTGTTTTTATATCACCTTCATTTCCAAATATATTCCTCTCCTCTCTACCCAGAGAGCCATTCATTCCTTGTACCAAGGATGTTTTTAAAAGGAGGAAAAAAAGCAATTCAGCTAAAGTAATCATATCAGCCAAGTCTGGCAGTATATACAGTATTGTGCACTTGTAATCCCCTGCTTCTATAAAGAAGAGAAGGAGGTGCATTTTTTCCCTTTCTACTTTGGAGTCAAACTTGATCATTATAATTACACAGTTTGTGGCTGTGTGTGAGCATATGTTTTTTCATTTACATTATGGTTATTATATATACATACATACATACACATACACACACACACACACACACACACACATATATATATAGATATAGTTTTTCAGGTTTTACTTTACTTTATTTCAGTTCATATATATTGTTCCATGCTTCTCTGTATAGTTTCACATGGTTCAGTATTATATTATGTTACATTCATGAACCACAATTTCTTTAGCCATTCCCCAGCTGATGGGCATCTACTTTGTTTCCAGGTCTTTGCTGCTACAAAAAGTACTACTATAAATATTTTATTGTGAATAATCTTTGCCAGCTTTCTAAGAGTGAGTCAAATCCTTGGAGTATTTGAGGCTAAATAGCGGATAGTTTAGAAGTTAAGTTGCCCACTGGAGAAGTAGAATACACTTTAGCACAATATGCTGTTTTACTTACGCGTCGCTCTCTGTCATTCTATTTTTCCTTTTCTGCCCTAGGTTAATATGGGACACTAACCTCTCGTCTCAACTATTGTTCAGTTTCAGTACTAATTACTTTTAGTGTTAATATATCTGGCTATCCCATTTATGTTGCTATCAGATAAGCCATAGAAAAGTGAAAGGCTGATCTTTCCCTAATTCTCTCAGACCATAGTTTTAGGAGGGTATAAGTTAACTCACAAAAGAATGTGCTACAGCATTGTTTTTCTAAGCTGTTTGGCCAACATCCAAAAAATTAGGTCAAAAGATGTGAATTTAACCTGCTTAAGGAAATTTATACCATAATGCAATACTGGGAAAGACTGAAGTTAGAGAGATGATAATGAAGGAAGGGAAACATCTTTCCCTGATAAGAAAAATTATGTGCTTATTGAACCAAAATATTTCTTTTAAAATGATTAAATGTGAGGAGAGAAAAGACATTAGGTACTTCGAAATTAATATTCATTGGCTCAGATGGTTATACTTAATTATTCCACTGTGTTACCCAGAGAATCCAAAATGTGGCAAACAGATAACAGCGTGGGTTTATAAATAATCAACTGTCAAACCAACTTGATTGCTTTTTCTGATTATCAAATTAGCATACCAATTGTATTACACGCCATTTATGAAACTCACTAAATTACTTAATGCAGTGTGTGTTTAACACATGTAGGGTATATGGAGCTGCTGTAGGGACTTTCTCCAATTGTCCCTCTCCTGTCTACTTATTTTTGGAAAATTGTTTCAAATTGATTTATATAATAGCTCAGTCAAATGGTTTGCAAAAATTGAATACAAGACCAAGTAGAAAATAATAGCAAATGACAAGGTATTTTATTTGAACTAGATGGGCTGCCAGAGAAAATGATATTGATTGAATGATAAGTTATTTTTAATAGGTTGAACCGAATTTATTTGGAAGACTAAATTGCATGTTCATGTTATTTCCAGAGGGCTCTACAAATTGGTAGCCAATTCTTTGCAACTTTAAAGGCAGAGAAATGGTGCCTCAAAATTGTTCTAGAAAGTGACTACATATGGAAAGACCACCCTAAAGCAATGTCAGATGCAATGAGGTCAATCACTATACAATAGATACTTTGTAGGTGGGATAAATCTGATGAAATATTGCTGGCTGAGACTGCTGAGTGACATAAGATGAAAAATAAATCATATGATTGTACAATGTGATGCTCAGCTGCAAAGGTCAGTGCTTGTTTTTTGATTTGTATATCTGTAAAGGGAAAGATGATAATCTCATTACAAATGATACTGAGAATTTTGCCCTGAAATATTGGAATCAGTTTTTGGAAACTTAGCTTAAACTCTCTCCTCTACTTCTCCTTCTTCCTATCTGACTGTTCTTTCTCAGTCTCCTTTATTAGATCTTCTTCCTGGCCATACACACTAAATATAGTTGTCCCCCAAGGTTCCATCCTCTGTCCTGTTCTCTCTCAACACTATTTCATTTTATGATCTTATCAACTTCCATGGATCCAATTATCATCTCTATGCAGATGATTCTCCCATCTATTTATTGAGCCTCAATCTCTCTCTTGACCTCTAGTTTCAGATCTCCAGCTGCCTATTAGACATCTCAGACCAGACATTCCATAAACATTTTAACTTAAACATGTCCAAAACTGAACTCATTATGTTTTCCCCCAAACTCTCCCCTCTTTCCCTTTTACTGTTCAAGGCACTACCATCCCCCCAGTCATTCAGGCTTGCAGTCTAGATGCCATTCTGCACTCCTTGCTCTTTCTCTCTCATCCCCTTATATCCTCTATGTTGTAAAGTCCTATTGAGGCTACCTTCATAATATCTCTTGTATGTTCTCCTTTCTCCCTTCTGACACTACAGTTTCTCTGGTGCCTGGATTACTCCAGTAGCCTGGTTGGTCTCCCTGTCTCAAGTCTCTCCCCAATGCCAGTCAACTATCAAAGTGATCTTTCTAAAGCACATATCTGGTCATATCATTCACATAGTCAATAAGCTCCCGTGGCTTCCTATCACATACAGGATCAAATATAAAATCCTCTGTCTTTTAAAATCCTTCATAACTTGGCCCTCTCCTAAGTTTTCAGTTTTATTATTGCTTACTCCCCTCCACTTACTCTAGGTCCAGTGACTTTCATTTCCTTGCTGCCCCTTCCACAAGATGGTTCATCTCCTGACTGCATTTTCACTGACTGTCCTCCATGCCTGGGATTCTCTCTCTCCTCATCTCTGTCACCAGGCTTCCTTGCCTTTCTTCAAGTCTCAGTTACAATCTCACCATCTGCAAGAAGCCTTTCCTAGGCCTCCTTCATGTTAGTGCCTTCCCTCTGAGACCGTTCCCTTTCATCCTGCATATATCTTGCTTGTACTTGGTTGTTTGCATGACATCTCTCCCCATTAGGCTGTGAGCTCCTTGAGAGCAAGGGCTATTTTTGCCTTTCTTTGTATCCTCAGTGCTTAACATGATGCCTGGTTAATATATGATAAAATTAGTAAATTATGTCCCTTTGATCTTTGGGATGATTAGTATGTGATTTCTAGGCTCTCCTTTGCAATCTTATTTCCTGCTATTGCCACTTTAATACTTACTTACTATATTGACTAGAAGGAGGGTGGTGGTCAAGCGGACCAGAACAAGATACATTTTTTAACATGCAAGTCATTACATGACTACTCAATCATGAAAATCAATGACATTTGCCATTCTTCTGGAGAGGTGGTATGCTCTAATCTGAAAGACAGAAAGAGTGCTAGGTCAGGAGACCCAGAGTTAAATCTTGTCTTTGACCCTTACTCATTGTATAACTATGGGTAATTCATTCCATTCAGCTTTTGTTTCCTTAGCTACGATATATGGTTTAATAGTATTGATCCTACCTATCTCACTGGCCTGTTGTGAAAAAAGTGCTTTGTAAACCTTAAAGTTTAAGTGGAAAAGGCTCAGACATATTATATATCACCAGAAGTGTGGGCTGGTTTATTTTTGTTGCTTCTGTCATTCAGACTAGAACTAAGACAAATCCTTCTAAAGAGAATGACACGCCATCATAAAGCATTATTAGATCTCACATCTCAGAGTAAAAATTTCTTCTAGCAACTTGCAGTTACTATAACATTATTACTAAAAGCCCCAGACATGAACTCTGATTAACTGACAGCATGAAAAGTTTGAAATTCTTTTTCTCTTTGGGTTCAATAGAAGGTTTATGTGTTGAGCCTCAGGGAAGGGCTATTGGTTCAGGGTCTTTTCACGGTAATTAATGTTTTCAAAATAGTTTCTTTTCTCACACTCACAAATTCTTAACATCTGCATCATGGGAACCACAGTGAATTGAAAACAAAACATTTTTTAAAAAATCACAGCATTAAAACAAAGAATTCACGCACCAATGGTGAGAGTGGACATGGAAACACAAAGTCATCTTAAAACAATGCACTTCTCATTGACCTCTCAGAATTCTAAAAGAGAAGTCTGGGAAAGGTTAGATCCTGTTTAGAGGCAGAAAGTTAATTATCTTTTTCTACAAATCCTTTCCTCTTTCCAACTTCCCTATTATTGCTGAGGGTCCACCATCCTTCCAGTCACCCAGGTTTGCAACTTTGATGTCACTCTTTAACCTCACACGGCCAAACAATTTTCAAATCTTGTCATGGTCATCTCTATAACATCTTTCACATACATCCTCTTCTCTCCAAACATAAAATCACTATCCTAGTTGAGGCTTTCATCACCATCTGCCTAATAATGGTCTTCCTGCTTCAAGTATCCCCTTGCTTAAACCTCTCCTCCACAAAACTACCAAACTGATTTTCCTTGAGTGTAGGTCTGACCATGTCACTTGTTTACTGTCTCACACTCCATTAACTCCTAATTACCCCAGCTGTCCCGATGTGTATCCAGCCACTGGACCCAAATGGCTCTGGAGGAGAAAGTGAGGCTGGCATCTTTGCTCAGCCCTCCCTCACTTAAATCCAATATACTTGCATGTCATGACATCACTTTCCTGATGCAATGGTCCTCTTCGAGAACAAAGAACAAATAAGAGCAATGTCCAGGAGCAAACATAAACTCCTCTTTTTGGTATTTAGAGTTTTTCCCAAACTGACCCCAATTTACCTTGCTAGCCTTATTTATGTATTACTTCCTTTTACATAATCTTCACCAGCTATATGGGCCCTTTTTACTGCTCCTTACATATCATATTTCATGTCTTGTAACTAAGGTTTTGCACAAGCCTGGGATGCTCTGTTCCCTCACCTCTGACTCTTAGAATCCCTAGTTTCCTTAAAAACTCTATTCAAATGCCACTTTCTACATGAGGCCATTCTTGATTCCTCCAGGTATAAAGTTGCATCCTCCCTCAAAAAATGCCATGCATGTATTTTTTCATCTATTTTGTATTTATCTTTATAGTTTGTCTTCCCTGGTAGACTTCCAAGAAAGAAGCTTGGCTTTATATCCCCAGTTCCTAACACAGTGGTTGCACATAATAGGGGCTTAATAAATCCTTGTTGATTTATTGATTGGAGAACAATCACCCCCAAAAAAGGCACAAGTTATGAAAGGCATCAAAGGCATCTTAGAATAGTGGAAGTAGCTGGGCAGAGGAATCAGGAGACTTGGGTTCTTCTGGGTTATTTCCACTTTTGAGAGGTACAAAGAAAGAAGAAATAATGCTGCATTCATTATTTGATAAAGTACAATGAATAAATCAAATGAAATAATTAAAGAGGTTTGGATACTATATGGCCAGGGGACTTTTTGAGATTTTGTGAAAACCTATATAAAACTAATTAAGAGGGCCTCAATAAGGTCATGTTTAAAGAGAAAGATTGTTTAAATTTACCAGTAGAAAAGAACACAATAAAAATTTTACAGCCCTGGCCAAATCTAGATAGAATTTGGTTTAGGATTTTACTCTTGGAGGCATGTTAATGCCTAGCACATGTGCCACCTCCTACAGCAGTCTTTTCCTGATATCCTAGTTTTTAGTTCTATTTACCACCTCAAAGAATCATATATTGATTTGTTTATTTGTTGCAACTCCCTATTGTGGAAACTAGGAGTCTCTGCAGGGGTAGGGCAGCTGTGAATTTCCTAAGCTTATTGGGACTTAGTGAAAAGTATGACATGAGGAGCTATTTCAATATTTCCAACCTCTTTTTTCCTCTCAACTATCATAATGTGGAAGTATACAGCTACTTAAGAGCCACAAGGGAGAAATCCATGAAACCTAGTTAACTAGACCATTGGTTATGATTTAATTGAAGAAAAAGAGAAAATCTGGATTCATTTGCTTTTACCCTTCCGAATTTCTAATTTATGGATGTCTTATAAGAAATCACAGTCAAGTTGTTCCCCCTAATGCCAATGACTAGGGAGTAAACATTTTTTTATGTAAGCTTTTGCCTTTATTTTCATTGCTGGTCACATTATAGCAAATAAAGCCAGGCCAACTCTACTAGTATCATTACTTCACCTCATTCCTAGAATAACCTAGACTTTGCCACTGTGTTTCTTGGCTCTTGTAGGTCAGCTTTTGTCTTATTTTGCTAAGGCCCCCAAAATCACTTTCTGGCTAGTTTCATTCCACTTTCTCCTGTCCTTCCATTTCCCACTTTTCTTTATATTCATCTTTTTCCATTAGAGGTTCTTGCTTGGTTGTAGCTTTATTCTCAATACTTAGCATAGTGCTTGACTTAGAGCAAGTCTTAATAAATATACTTTCTCTCTCTCTCTCTCTCTCTCTCTCTCTCTCTCTCTCTCTCTCTCTATCTCTATCTCTCCATCTATGTCTCCATTTTGTCCATCCATCCATCCATCCATCCATCCATCCATCCATCCATCTAGTGACTGGGAAAGCGTTAGAAACACTAATAGGAACAGAGATGTCAGAGGAGAAAGTGATTTGTAGGTGCTGCTGCTGATAACAATAACAGCTAGCATTTGTAAAATACTTTAAGTTTTTCAAAATGCTTTACACATATATTATCTTATTTGATCCTTGCAATAGCTTTACAAAGTAAATACTCTACATGCTACTAACTTTCATTTATAGATGGAGAAAATGAGACTCAGAGAAGTTAAGTAACTTGCCCAGGGCAACAGAGGTGTTTAGTTCCTGTGGTTGGCTTAGAACATGTGATAAGTTTGATTTTGGACAGTCTGAGTTTGAATTGTCCATAAGACATCCATTTGGAAATGACCAGCAAGCAGCTGAAAATGTGCAACTGGAGCTCAGGAAAGAAGTTAGCTTTGGAGCTAGAGGTGTAAGAGTAATCTATGCAGCTCTATTTTTTTATGTTGTGCTGTATTTTTATTTCTTTTGTTAAACATTGTGAATTATATTTTTCATTAATTAATTTTTAGTTTTCAGCATTGACTTTTATAAGATTTTGAGTTCTAAATTCCCCCTCTTCGCCTTCTCCCTCCCCAAGATAGTATGCAGTCTGATGTGGGCTATACATGTACAATCATATTAAACACATTTCCACATTAGTCATATTGTGAAAGAAGAATCAGAGCAAAAGGGAAAAACCACGAAAAAGAAAAAACAAAAAACAACAAAAAAGAGAAAATAGTATGCTTTGATCTTAATTCAGACTGTATAGTTCTTTCTTTGGGTGTGGATAGCATTTTCCATTATGAGTCTTTTGGAATTGTCTTAGATTACTGAAAAGAGCTAAATCTGTCAGAGTCATTCATCACACAATGTTGCTATTACTGTGTACAATGTTCTTCTGGTTCTGCTCACTTCACTCAGCATCAGTTCATGCAAGTCTTTCAAGATTTTTCCTGTGCAGCTCTATTTAAAGTCAGAAGAGGACAATCATCTCTAAGGGAAAAGGTAGTGAAAGTAATGAAAAGAGATAAAAGGATCCAGGGACTTGATTAACCCATACATTGGAGGAGCAGGATGAAGGAAAGGAATCAAAGGGGATAGAAAAGAGACATTCAGAGAAGTATGAGTAGAACAAGAATGGTACATATCATAGAAACCAAAGGAAAAGAAAATTTTAAGAAGGAAGGGATATTAAACAGTTTAAAATGTTGCAGAAAGTAAAGGAGAGAGGACTGAGAAAAGGCTACTGGGTCTGACAATTAATTGATCACTTTTGACTTTCAAGAAAGCAATTTCAGTTAAGGGGAGAAGATTAAAGTCAGATTATAAAAGTTTAAAAAGTGAGAAAATGGGGCAGAAACTTAGGCTACTCTTTCAGGAATTTTGGTGTTGAGGGAGAGGAGAAAAATTGGATAGAATCTTGAATAAGTGCTGGGTTTGATGGTAGGGCGTTGTCGGGATTTTGCTTGTTTTTGTAAGTAGAGGGTCAGGAGCCAATGGGAAGAAGATGTGGAATCACTAAAAGAGGGGGAATAATTGAGGATTAAGGAAGTTGGAGGAAGTAGAGATTGGTATCAATGGTGCAAGTAGAGGAATTAGTTTGGGCATTTCTACCTCAGAGGTGGGAGTGAAGGAATATCAGAGAAGGTTCATAAAGCTACAGAGAAATCAATTTTAATCTCCTCTGTGAGTCATTTACCCTTCCTTCTGTCCCTTGTCTCCCAAATCCAGAAAAGTCTCACTTGAGGTGACATTGTTCATGTATAGAAGCAACATGGAATGTCACGTATGCTATTTATTCTATTTGCATGAGCTGAGTTTAGAGTTTATATATTTTAAATGGCATTACCATTTCTCTCAACATTTATGATATTTCTGGAAGAACTTTCCTCTAAAATTATGATGATGAGAGCATTGTAACTGGAAAAAGCCGTTCAGAGGAACACAATATTTTGCCAAGAGATGAAGAATAAAATTTTGAGTGTAATACAGATCAGGTTCTTTCTTTTCTGAAGGTCCTTGAAGAATAAATCCAAAATTGTCTGATAGAAAATTGTAGTGGTTTCTACCACATAATGACATAATTACCTTAAATATGCTTGTTTAAGTACCTGAAGGAACAACTATGTACGTGGTGTTCCTAAAGTCTGGACACATAGGCAAAAATGCATACTTTCAAGAAATGGAATGAATGAAATTTTCAACCACACTTTATTTAATTGGAATATTAAGAAATAACATCTTCAATATGATTTCCATCATTTGTGATACAAAGGTTGATGCACTTTGCAAGATTCACGTGAAACTCAATGCAATAACTCCACATTGCTGTCAAGTTTCCTTTGTGTCCAGACTTTAGGGACACTCTGTAGAACAAGTAAGGCTGTGAAGAAGTCTTGTTCCTTGGGCGCAATGAGCAGCTGCCTAAGTCAAGGGATAATGATTTTATTGGTCAGAATGGAGGAGTACATGATTGAGCACCTGATGGCAAATTGAACAATAAATTATGTATTGTGCAATAAAGACAACTATTTGGAAGTTAATTTCCTGTCAAGAAGTCCTTCGTGGTGGCTAAGACACCATGGGAAACAGGGTATGAGAAGTTGATGTTCTGTTTAACTTCTAACTGAGATGACTAGATCATCAGAATTTACCCCACTGCTTTGAGGTTAGGTTTTTTGTTTTTGTTTTTGTAGAAAGGAAAACATTGAGGAATGAACAGAGCACCCTTTATATGATCATCACAACTGTGATTGTATCATATTGTTTAAGTAATGAACAAATAAAATGACTCTGTTTCCTTGCTATTATGACTTCATGAATAACTCACCATGAATTCCTTCTCTATTTTTCTTTATTTTGATTTTTCCAAAGATCTTTCCAAAGATTTTCTATATCACCAGTGATTTTACAAGTGTGGGTACTTTTTCACGGAGGCAGAGCATATTGTCTCCATGAATCTCTAGTCATTGTGGTGAAGATATATGTGAATACACAGACATATATAGGTACATAGAGAGAGCTATTTATGTCTATAGCTATAGCTATATATTGGTGTATTTTATATATATGCATTATATATATTCATGTACATGCATATTACCCAGGAGTTATCATTCTAATTACAAGCCTCTTTGGACTCAGAATCTTAAACTGATCTTCAGACAACAATCCCTTCACTGGTCTGATGCTCACACAGTTTTCACCTTGGTAGGACTTGCTAGAGTTGGAGCTAATTGGAAAAGTCTTCAAGAACGCAGGATACCTTCCATGCCATGATCAAGCATTACAGTGTGATTATTGTGGAGCTAGCTGGTTGGTCAGCTAGTGTTTATGGAGGAACCATTGACACCCAGTATTAATTGCTTGACATTTTGCTGTTTTACAAAACTTTGATTCTGTAGGCAGAAGTTCAGTCTGGGTAACTTACAAGTGGAGGATGAAGGATGCATGTATGATGTACAGCTGGGTAGGCAGATTGTTAATTTAATCTATCAACAGATTTATATTTTAGACAAGTACTGGAGATAAACAATGGCAGGTGGCACAGAAATGAATAGGAGGAGGAGAGATAGATGAATCATATTTGAGAACTGGAAAGAGCATTTCAATGATCCATCCTGTTCTTAGTTGCAAAAGCTTATCTTTTTAACATCAATTTACTCCAGATGATTCTTAAAAGCTGCAAAACCTGTGGCATCACAATCTCCATATAGTGCTTGAAGATACCTCATCCTACCATCAACTTGCAGGGAGGATCCCCCATGGAGTGGCTATTCCTGTTTCAAAGCATGTCTCCTAAAGCCATAGTTCATGAGCTCCAGATGATGTCAGCCAGAGAATACAATTTGTTCGAAGAGAAGGCGTTTAGTTAAATGTCAAAGTAAGAAGAGTAGTAATAAAACATTTCTTTCATAAACCTGGGGTCAGTTTCCTACCAATTTTCACCTCATGGGGATGGCTGGACATATTTATGGAGGAGTACACAAGTAGGGAACTTGTGTGGCTGGGGTGCACACGTGGAAGAGTAGGGAACAAATGTGGCTAAAGCATGTCAAGCCTTTGCTGCTGCAGGTCCACAGGTGTTTTCTAGTGATGTCACTATATTCCTTGTACTAGGTCTACTCCCTGCTGGTCTTACAATCTCTCCTGGGCTGGTCTCATGGCCTCCACTGGACACTACTCAGTCAGACTTGTTGTATCTGTTTGATATTGCTCCACTCTGCTCTCTACCATATACAGCTCAGCTCTAATCTCAGCTGCCTCCGGTTTCTGGCTCAGCTGAAATTCTTAGTGATCTCTTCCTCATAGAAGAGTAGGAATGGATGCTACCATGATTTAAAAAACTTAAAGCCTATAGGTTTTTTTTTCCAGTTGTTTAAGAAAAGGCAGAAGCCCTTGTGTTAGCACCAGCAAAAAGCTTCCTATTGGTATTCTTCTGTCATGTTCTCTTAGATTCTTGAGTTCTCAGGTCTCTCATCTCCCTAGCTGGAACTTGTTAGCCCCAAGAGACAACAGCCTCTTTAGAGATTCTTAATCTGGGATCTGTGAACTTGTTTGTTTTTTAAAGACATGTTTTGATTTTTTATGTTATTTTGATAAAGACATTTTGTATTTCAATATAATTGATTTCCTTTTTAATTCTGTGTATTATCTTTTATGTATTTAAAAATGTTATTGTGAGAAGGGGTCCATAGGCATCCTTAGACTTGCCAAATGGTTCCCCGAGATGAAAAGGTTAAGAATCTCTATTTTAGAAGCAAGAACAGGGCCCTCCAAGTCAGCTAATGACTTTAGCCTTAGTCCTAGTCACACTATCAGAGACTGTACCCTACCTTATGGTACATGGCATTTCGTATACCTCCCAACTTCTCATCTCTGAAGAACAGACTATAAGCTAGGTGATGATTATTTGCCTACCAAATTTGCTACCAAAGAGAACTGAGTTTCAGTGTTTTCAAGTTTTCAAACCCTAAGTCTATTCCATTCTCCCAGGTACAAGAGTGGGTAGGGAAAAGAAAAAGAGACATTACAAATCCAAGGTCCAAGGTCAGTATCTCCTTTACTTGCATAACCACATTCCTGGCCTTTTCACATACAGCGCAAGCCCCAACCCTCAGAGAGGTTCAGTGGCACAACTTTTATATCAACCAAAAACAGTGTGGGTGACCCAAAGGGCAATAGAAAGATGTATGGTAGGCATAAATAGGCTTCAGTGTATTACCAATAATGATTTATTCAAAAGAAGACTGATATTAAAAGCATCACCAAGGACATTTATGACTAGGAAAAGAGTTAAAACAGTCATGTAGAGAGATTAAGAAGATAGCATCTGCTATCCACTAAATATTAAGATGAAAAGGATGCCTCTAGTGTATTTAATAGGTCCTTTGCAGAGGATTTGTGAAAAGACATAGGCACATATGGACTACAAGGCATGGACAGATTGGGATCCATATCAATAGAGATCATAGATCCATTGCAGTATCACATTGTCTCATTTTGTGTATTTTAAAATAGATCATTTTTTCAGAACCTCATATATATAGAGATCTCTCTTCTTTGGCTGCCATTACTGATAGTCTCTATAACACAGGGATCAGAGCCAGCATAGTTCTATTTCTGATAAAAGTGACCAGCATTGCCTGGTTGACTCAAAGTTATTTTGCTGGAAAATTGTGAAACTGACTCAGCTACTAAAGGATAATATTTATTAATATTAAAATTAATAATATATTAATTATAATATCAGTATTAATATTTATAAAGTGCTTTTTGGATTACAAAGCACCTTCTCCCAACAATCCTGTAAGATAAATTATGCAGGTATTATTTATTATCCCCACTGACAGATGAGTAAAATGAAACAGAGAGTTTAAATGCCTTGTTCAGTCACTTAAACTCTGCCAGTATCAGAGCCAAGACCAGAACCACATAATAAAGATGAGCTACTTCTGTGTAGAAGGGGGGTTCATGATCTTTTTGGCAGTCTGTTGAATCCTTTAGACCTCCTCTCAGAATAACATTTTTAAATGAATGAAATATGTAGGATTACAAAGGAATCCAATGACACAAGCTTGTCCCAAAAGTCTTAGTGCAGTTTAAAAGTATCAAAGCTAAAAACTGCATTAAGATTTTTGGAACACATTGTATCAAAATACAGTTATGGGTATATTAAAACAAAATACTTGTGGATACCAAGGTAAGAAGCCTTAATTTTCAGAACATTTTAAAAAATTTGTGACACTTTTCAGATCCTATTTGATTAGTTAAATGGAGTTAGTTATATTTGCTGACAGATGGGAACTGAAACTCATTTTCCACTTTGAACTCTTTACAGATTAGTTGTTTCTGATTTCTCATGTTGACCCACACAGAGATAACATTTCTTTTTTTTTTTTCAGGGATGACATTTCTAATACATTTTACTGTTTGCTACTAATGACCCTAGAGACTTTTGTGGCTCCCTAATGCCTCTAGAATGAAATGAACTTTATAGTCTAGCATTTAAAGTCTTCCATTGGTCTAGCTCCTACCTACCATCCAAGTTTTATTTAATATCATTTTCTTTCACAAACTCTCTGCTCCTGTCAAACTGGACTATTAGCTATTTCCGGAACATGAAATTCTGTCTCCTGTCCCTATGCATCTGCACGAGCTGTCCCCACACCTGAAATATACTCCCACCTCAGCTCTGTTTCTCAGAGTCCTTTTCTTCCAAGATTCAGCTCATGACACCTTTTCTGATCTAAGCATTCACTACCTTGGGACTATCTTTTAAGAGCTGCATCTCAGCACTATATATTTATCCACCAGGTGGCATTAGTGAGAAGAGCTAGCTGGGCTTGTTAGCCATCCACACAGCTGAAATGGCAGAGGAGTGCTTATGTAAGACCCTCCCCACTCCCTTCAGATTCTTTTCTAGCCTAGTGCAAGTTTCCAGAACAATGGGAAAAGGTGGATGCTGCCTTGGGACTTATGAACTCTCTTCCTTTCACTAGGCTCACATGTCTAGAGATACTGGGTCTCAGCGGTTGGTCCCTTGCTTTCCCAAATAAACTATCGTCTCTCTTAATTCTTAAATCCTTGAATGGTGAGTCAGAAAATCTCTCTCTCTGGCAGTGACAACTTGGGTTGTCTAGGGACAAAACCCAGTTCTAGAAATCTGCTTTCCTCCTGGGGTTTTGTCTTCTCACAGTTCCCAGTCTCACTGCTAGCATCCAAGTAAGCAGAGTTTTTGCAGACCAGAATGGCTATCCAGATTTTTTTTTTTGTAGACACATACATATTGGGGAAAAAATACTTAAGACTTAAGTTTACAGAAATGGCAGTTTTCAAAGTAGCCATGGTTTGGTGCCAAAAGGGGGGACTTATGGGGAAAAGGAGTACAGTAGTGGCCCAAGTTTCCCTTCCATCCAGTTCTCAGTTAAGGAATATGTAAAGAAAGGAAATAATCAGGACAGCTAATGTATGAGAATTTCCATAGTGGTAAAAGACAAGGGAAAGATAACGCAAAGCAGACTCCCCATAGTCCTTATTCTTGTCTCCTTTACATCTTAGACACTGGCCAGTATTGTAAACGCTGATCCCTGACATTGCTGAGCTCTGTGCATAATCATACATATCATATATAAGAGCATTTGAGGTTCTTGTCAATACCTTGTACTGGCTCCAAATCTCTACCATTTTCCACTCATTGGCCAAGTTATAATCTCTCTTCTTCCCTCCTTGCTTCTCCATGTCTTCATTGTTTTGCTGCTTTTCCCCTGCCTATCAGTCTCCCTTCAAGTTCAAACAGCAGCACTTTGGGAAGTTTGTGTCTGAAATCCCTCAGAGCTTAGAGAGCACTGAAAAAGGGACATCCCTGACAACAGGCTGTTTCCTTCTTTCATTTCCAAACCCTTTATTGAGGGAGCTTCAAAAAGCCCTGTTTCATTCTTCCCTGGAGTTATAATATTTTTCAGTCCCTACCAAAATCAGTCATGGCAGACCCAATGACTGTAGAGAGACAACTCAAGAAGCAAAGTAAACACTCAAAACTTAAAAGAACAGTGATTATTCCAATGCTAAGGTAATCATTCTCAAGGGGGCATTCATGACAAATATATGTAACACACTTTAAAAATAATTAGCTCATTTTAAGCCTGGGAGAAATTGAATGGTTCCTAAGGTCTAACTGATCCCCTCCTTTTTGGCTTTAGAGAGTTAATTTTAAACAAACAATTGTGAATTTGCACACAGTTTTTCTGAGCCCACAGTTAGGAAAACTCCTAACCTTTAAGCAGAAATTGGATTCTCTGCCTAACTTTTACATTTATATCTATCTCTCCTTTACCTTAGCCTTTTTATGATTGGGGCAAAATTCATTTTACTGAAAATGTTTGGGTAATGAAACAGCAGATTATATTATAGTGTTTATGGTCAGGCACTGGGAGGAAAAGCTGGTGTAAGAGAAGCCCTTTTTTTTTTTATTCCAGGCTGGATCTTCTATTCTGAGATGCAGGTAGAGTTGATGGCTCTTTCTTGATATCTCCCTTGTCCAACATAATTCAGTCCTATCTTTGTCCCTTAAAAGTGTGCTGGAAAACAACAAACTCAATTAATTTCTGGAATTCCTTTTCATTCTAACTATAGGCTTATTCATGGGACCCAGAAAGTGTGATAAAATTCCCTAGCCAATTGGAATTGACCTCTTGCCTGGAATTATTTCACTTCATCCAATGACTTTCAAAGACTTTTCACACTTAATGTAAGGTCTTTTGGTTGACTGATTGTAATAGTAATTAAAGTGGGACTTTTTGCTGTTGACCTTTAATGATTTTGGCCTTTGTTTGAATGGGGCAGGTAAAGTGGGATGTTTTTGTATTTCTCAGCACTGAGACAATTGGGAGTCATTGATTTGTATCTGATGTGATATTGGGAGTGGGGAACTTTTCCACACCCAGCCTGGGTGAGGTCTGGGCCCTCAGGGCCCTGAACAGGATATATAAGAGCAGAGGTTAGCGGGAGCTCTGAGTCACAGGAGGAGTGACCATGACTCTGGGTCAGCTGTTATAATGAGCTCCCTGGCTGAATACTCAGATGTTGATAACTATGAATTGTATTTGGTCTGTAATTCAGGGGGCTGGTTTTTTTCCCCTGAACTAAGTACATGATATTTGTATGCTGGATTAAAGTAAGATTGTTAACCCCTTAATGTTGCTTTCCTTAGTAAAGCAGATGAAAAGGACCTGGGCTTACAGCGTTCTGTGAGCTGGCTGTTGTTGGCTTTATACCCTCACAGCAGCTGCTAGCCAGATTGTTGAAACACTGATTAAGAGATGTTCTTACCTAGTTAAGTTATGAGAGTTAAAAATGAAGCAATTTTGAAGTCACACATACATATAAATCACAGTATGTATAACAAGCATAGTGCAAAGCATCACTTGGCATGTTTCTTTAAATGACTACCTGTCTAAACTAAATGTAGACGTTAAATGTTCATATAGCAATATGCATCAAACACAAGCAAATATGCATGATAGCAAAAAATATAAACCATCAGTAGAATTATAAACAAAGCATGTTTAAGAATATTGCATACTCAAAGAATATAATGTATAATGAACAGACAAAAGTAGCTGCAGTACTTATATAAGACATCAAATAGACATAACAAATTCATAAGATCATGGTATAAGATAACATCAATTAACATGTGTATCAATAAACATGATAACAAGCAAGGCATACAAATACATGAGTAAACATTAACATTATCCTTGGATAGTTCTTTAGGTACTGGGAAACACTACAACTGGCAACAGGAAACAAGATAGCAATCACACGTTAATAATCAAATGGTTATAAGGAAAAATAGCACAAGAAATGCAGAAACAAATGATGAAAACTGGGTGTACAGAGGCAGACCACAGGGAAGGAACAGGAAATAGGATGCTGAAGTAAGGTAGGCAGCAGTGGGAAAGCAGAAGGGGAGGGGAAGCAGCAGAGAATATCACTCACAATAGCTATGAATTAGCACTGGGAGCACTGGGCAGCATGGACCCCATGTAGAGGGAGAAGTGCTCCAAGGGGAACGGTTTGAGATCTTATTTTTATAGGGTTTTTAAGGGAAATAGACTAACTCCTATCTGTGCCACCTTGGGGTGAGTTCATTAACATAGTCAAATCATCTCAAAGTTATCAGGAAAACTTCAGTTACATTTCAACGTTATTAGCACCATTTTAATGCTTTGCTGGTCAAGAACTATAGACATCTGGATTTTACACGTAGAATTTACATATTTAGGACGAGAAACCTTGGCAGCAGTGTCTAGATGGCTTCCTCTGATTCAGCACGTTACCAGAATGTAAATTTTGGTTAATATATGATACAATTTATAAATTATGCTCCTTTGATCTTTGCGATGGTCTGTACATGACTTCCAGATTCCCCTTTGATATCTTCCTTCCTACTTTTTCCTCTTTATACTGGCTACTTACAAATGTACTATACTGACTAGAAGAAGAGGTGGTGGTCAGGGGAACGGAAAAAGATACCCTTTTAATACACATTGGCAACATCATGTTAGTTTTTAATCACTTGTTGACTAGCATATAGTTCTCTCATGATCTACTGACCTATTTGCCTTTATATATGAGCTAGTTGATGGTATGTGCTGATTATGGTTCTCATCAGAACTATAGTTCTAAACCTGCACTTGTGGAGGGTCCAGTTTGGCTAAGAGTGTTACTGCACTCTGGGCAATGTCTCTGTATCCTACAGGGTTCTATGGCTGAAGTTTGAGGCACTAAAGATGTTGGCTGGCCACCATTCGCAGGGATAAAAAGTGTTGCGTAGTAGATAGAGAGCTGACCTCTGAATCAGGTAGGAGATGATTTCAAGTCCTACTTCGGACACATACTATGTTCTGCAAGAAATCTTTCTCATCTTCCTTAATGTTCGTGCCTTTTCTTTGAGATTATTTCCAATTTATCTTGTCTTTATCTTGTTTGGATATAGTTTTTTTGGATGTTATCCCCTCCCACATTAGATTGTGAGCTCCTTGAGGACAGAAACTCTGTTTTGTCTTTCTTTGTATCACCAAGCTTAGCACTGTACTAGGCATGCAGTAAGCTCTTAATAAACGTTGAACCGACTTTAACTTTCAGTGCTCTAGGCACCTTTCTAAGATGATCAGCTGCAAAAACAGTTGCTGATTTGCATTGATAGAATGAGTTTCCTCATTGAGAGTTCCCTATACCAGCAAAATCACAGTTCTTAACTAAAAATTAAAAATAGAGATTAGGTTCATATAATAATCAGGTTACTGATGATAACTGTTATATTAAGGATCAAGATTGTAAGGGCAGGAGTTTTAAAGATAGAAGAAAAATTTGAAGACTGGATATTTTCTCCAATTTTTGAGACTGCCTAGATGGTCACTTATGGATTTTCTTTGTAATTCATGACATGTCACCTCCAACTTCCATGTTTACATGGAGTAGGTGTGATCTTGGAGACTACCTCTTAAATGTCACTCTCTTATCTCTTTTGAACAACACCCAGGATGTCCTATGGGATACCATATTCTGAGATCTAGGTATCTGCAGATTCCTCTAGTATCTTGAAATCTTTAAGATCCATAGCTACACCTTGTGGTTTGGATGCCAATTAGAAAGGAAACCAACTTTACTTTGTTAGTAGGGAAATCCTATAATATACCAATGAGTTTTTCTCTCCTAAGAAAAATACATAGTCCTCTAGACTCAGAGCACTAGCCTGTGGTTTGAACTCTGCTTGGATAAGGAATGGAATTTGAGCTGCTAAACAGACAATACTCCAACTTTCTGTTGAGTTCCACTTTCATCGCCAAGTTTTCATGATGATATCCAGACTTATAGTATTATTCTGTAGGCTTCTGAAGAGAAATGAATGCATCATTACTTGATAAACAGCCCCATTCCCATAGACCAACAATCTAAATAATTCACAATATGGGAAATGGTAGAGTCTGTGACCCTTTCTTCCTAATATTATGATTTTAGTCCTTTGTCCCTCATAACCTATGGTTACTTATGTAATCTAACTAAAAGGAGTGCTGTTGTGGAAGCTTCCCTTCTTTTGATAGAATTATAGATTCCTAAATTCTTGAAACTTGGATTTGCTCATGAGGCAAACCCCCAAACTGATTCTACCTTGGAAATTCTTCCTCATTAGAAGGCTAGATTGATTCCAGGATCCTGCTTTTTAGGAAAAAAAACCTCTTGTTTTATGAGAGTAACATCTACTCTATGTAGATTCGACTGATTTCTCCTTAAAAAGATAGTGAAACCATCCTTGAGACTTAATTGCTCTAATAAGGCTAAAAGTATGCATAGTTTCCCAATTGCCTAAATATAAGCACACAGCACAGGAGGTCACCTCATTCCTTGAACACAACACATGCTTTTAACATCTGTATTACCATGGCAAGATCAGTGCACCCAATTGGATTTAGTGCTGTATCTTTCTTAAGTATCCTTTCCCTGCTATGATTAAATAAGCTTCTTTATTAACAACTTCCAAAGTCAAAAGTTTTTTTTTACACTAAATACAAGGTCTTTGATGTTTTTACTTAATCATGGGAGAACCTGTAGACGTATCTTTAGTTTACTAGAAGAAGTTATTGTGGACATCCACAAAACCACAGTAGCCTTCTAACAATAATCCTGGACCAATTCCCATGATCTTTAAGACGTATGCCAACAAATATGGGAAAGGCTAGCTTGGGGATTTGAGGTACGTGGGAAGCAGACAGTTTATTCATTCTTGAACTTTTAGGGCTCCACTTTTTGGGAAGTTCCTTTTTCTAGATTTGGCAATGGGTTGCCCTGCTCATATCCAGGACAACTAATGGTTTCAGATTTCTTTAGCCCAGAATAACAAAGGCATGCATCAGGCCCTCCAAAATGAAAGAGGTCTATGTATGTTACATAAAAATATCAGAACACTTCATCAGAGCAGCTATTTCCTAATAAAAAAAAGGTAGTAAGGATATGTTTCCTGCTCTATTATTTATGATTTCTTTTCATTGTTTTATTTGATTTTATTAAGACTGGGTCTTCCTATCTTGCCTAGGCTGGAAATTCAGTGATCATTCAAGTACCTGAAATCACAGCCGACCAACACAGAAACTTTGGCCTGCTCCATATCTGACCTGGGCCAGTTGAGCCTTTTTAGGCAACCTGGTGGTTGCCTAAGTCAATTGAACTCTCATTCAATCAGTCTTAAAGACTCACCATATTGATGCCACACTTAGTTTGGACAACTTATTGGCTTAGATCACTACATCTCAGAACTTCTGAGCTCAAGCAATTCACCAGCCTCAATATTCCTGGAAGCAATTAGGCATTCTATCCACCTGAACCAATATTCTATCTTTGCTGAATATCCTTTCTTTTTTTAAAATAAGTTTTATTTGATGTCTTCTTTTTTTTTTACATCATCATAGGTTTCCCCAGTAACCATCCTTCTCCTTTCTTGTTTCCAGAAAGCCATCCCATAAAACAAATAGTATTTTTTCAGACAAAAAAAAATGAAGAGGAAAAAAAACAGAGCAGTTGATCAATGCATTGGAAAATTCCAAAAACAAGTGTTATATCCACAACCTGTGGAATTCTCACCTCCACAAAGGAGTGAGTTGGGGGTGGGGGTGTCCTTTCATATTTCTTCATTCAAATCCTGCTTTATCTTTATAATTTTTCTACATTCACTTTTGATTTTTCAGTGTGTGTTTTTTTCTTTCCATTTATATTGTTGTAGTCACTGTGTATATTTTCTTCTTGGCTCTACTTATTTCACTTTGCATCAGTTCATATAGATCTCATGCTTTTCTGTATTTATCATCTTCAATTTTTCTTATAGCACATTAATACCCCTTCACATTCATATACCACAATTTTTTTAGCCATTCCCTAAATGATGGGTACCTATTTTCCCCTCCAATTCTTTGCTATCATAAAAAGTACTGCTACAATTATTTTGACATATATAGGGACTTTCTTCCTTATTAGTCACTTCTCTGGGGTATAAGCTTAGTAGCAGGGTCTCAGGTTCAAAGTGTATGAACATTTTAGTCACTTTATGTAGTTTCAAATTGCTTTCCAAAATTTTGAAGAGAGTTTAAATGATGTGTTGGTTTTTTCTTGATGGTAAAATATGGCTGTTTTATGTAGGAGGATGGTTGTTGAATTATAGAACAGGGAGGTGACTTTTACAATTTGAGTTATATGTGAGTAAAATACTTTAGAACTTAAAACCTTTTCCATTTATTTAGTTCTAATGGGGATGGATTTTGTATTTGGCCTATAATGGTAAAGAGAAAAGGTATAGATCTATCATTTGATTGGTTTAGGGAACTCTCTGTGAGAAAACTCCTGTAATCAATGCAGACTGGCCACTACTGAACTATCTATAACCTTAGGGACTTATCTGGGGGCACTAACAGGCTGAATGACTTCCTCCAGACCATATACCAAATGCTACTGAAAGAAGGATTTGAACTCAGGTATTCTTGACTCTGAAGCTGGCTCTACATTGCATATTACATTTACTATGCTGTGCTTCCCGTCAGCATGCATTTATACTGTACAAAATGTTTAAATGACAAGTTTTAATTGAATAATTTTTAAGACATTTTCTTTAACTCATATTTTTGAAATACTTTTAGATTGATTTTCTTAATCACTTGGACTTCAAAGGTGTGGATTAATGAGAGCTGAGATTTGGAGCAAGAAGGCAAACTCAAAAGATAGTCATCAGGGTTGGTGTCATCCTACTACTAGACTGTAAGCTTCATGAGGGCAGGGACTATGTCTAACCTAAACTTCATTACTTTCCCATAGCACCAACATAATGCTCTTTTCAGTAGACATTAATAGAATTACTTTGAAGTCTGAAATGCTGATTTCTAGATAACCTTCATACAGAGTAAAAGGACAGATGGAATTTTATTTAGCAGATCTCTTACCATAGCATTAACAGAAAATAATAATTTTGACTTGTGTTTTTGTGGTATTCCTCTTCCAAAGGCCTCATAAGACATTATATATTTCTCTTACATTTGGCTTTCTAAGCTATTATGTTTTTCATCTTTATGGAACTACCACATTCTTTGGCCTGGTTTCACATCCCATTTCTAATGACTCAAATGTATTTAAACTATGCTACAGAGTCCTCTGAAGTTGGCCAGGCAAGAAGTGCGACTCAGAATTATTAGTTTCTTGTCATAATTTCGGTTGTTATTTTTTTGTGACTTGTGGAAATCTTTGGACAACTTGGTAGTAAGTTGAGAGGACACTGTACAGGGGAAAATAGTTGTTGAGTCACAGAATACAAAGGTGATATAGTATAACAAGGACTTTCTAAAGATTGTTTTTTTGTTTGTTCATTCGCTTGTTTGTTTTTTTATCAGTTAGGCACTAGACATAGAAACAAATAGAGAGCTAGATGCTTATACACACCTATATCCAGGTTTGAACCAGTTCTTGAGGGCCAGTTGTTAAATTCTCAGTGTGAGCACCTTGGAAATCAACTTGATTTATTATTTTGTTGATTGTCTGGACTTGAGAAGATGATGGAGAAAATATTGGTGATTCAGACTAAACTTAAAAGTGTACTATATGTACATCCTTTTCCCCCTCTCTGAGATCCAGTAGTTTAAACGTCTACCAGGTGAGGAAACAAACTCTATCAATGCAAGTCACCATTTATTTCCCAATTAAATACTTCCCAATCACATTTCAATCTTGTCTGGGTAGCCCTTGGGAGTGTTGGGGGCCACATGTAAGCTATGTGTTGAACATCTTTACTCTAGACCATCTCTTTGGTAGGAAAACTGTAATGTATGAAAAGTTTGAGAGACATAATTTCTGGATAATTAACAATCATTTTATTAATTATGTCCAACAACTAATTAACAAAATGTGGTCAGTGGCTTTTTTCTCATAAACCAAAGATGCCCCCTGGAGAACATTCAGTGTTTAAAAAGTCTTTGGAAAACAGGGTGTATCTGAGTGTGGAAATCAACTCTCTGGACATATTAATGAGGAGGTTGGAAAAAAGTCTTCAATTCCTTCTGCTGAGAAGGTGATCCCATCATGAGACTCAGTCACCTACAGTAATCCGGACAAAAGAATTGATCTCTACCCAGACTAGTCTGGCTGGTTTTCCCCTTCCTAAGCTGTTTCACCCTAAATTCTAATGGAAGGTCCCAAGAACAGGGGCTTATTTTCTAAGGGCGAGATCTTGCCTAGATTGGATTCTGTTTGTAAGGTTTTCTAGTTGGATGGGGTCTCACCCAAGATCAAAAAGCCTGTGTACCCCAAGGATTGGGCAATCTCATCTATGAGCAATGTCCTTCATGAGGGCTTTGAACGAGGAAATAGAAAGGGGAAAAACACCCTGAATCTCTCTATATTAATTGGTTATAAATGTGAGAAAAATAATCATCAAAACACAACATATCTCAACTTGTTGCCTTATTACTGAAAATTATCTGGATTGTGAAAATGTAACCATAAAGCAATGGGATTGGATTTATGCATGTCACACGGAGCCAAAACTATTAGTTTAAGTTGCACTTTGCAAAAGCCCAGCTTTATTTCCATATTTTGAAGTTATAAGATAGAAGGTCCAAAACAGTATTAAGATATTTAACTAAAAAGCATTTATTAAGTCCTTACTATGGACTAAGGCCTGTACTAAGTGCTGGAGATAACAAATAAAGGTAAAAACAGTCCCTGCCCTAGAGGAGTCCACTTTTTAATAGTGGAGACAATAAATAAACAGTTAGCCTCTAATTCCTGGCTCCTATCTCCAAGTAAGTCATTGTGTTCTCAGAGCTTTCTATGAATGGAATACTGACAGGAAATGAATAATGATCAAAAGATTACTGAAGTCTATGATCTCAAATTTTAAAATGAGTAAATATCACAAGCATTTTTTTTAAAAAAATCATCTAACAAGTCAACAAATCAACAAACATTTATTAAGTGTTTACTTTGTACCAGAGACTGTGCTAAGTGCTGGTAGTACCAACATAAGCAAAAAGAGAATCCCTGCCCTCAAGGACCTTACATTTTAATGAGACAATACATGAAAGGAAGCTGAAAAGCAGGGCAGGGTTGGTGATGGGGAGAAGATACCTACGTGCAGGCATGGTGGAGAAAGTCCAGAGAATCAGGAATAGAGCCTGAAGGCATGGCTGGCCTGGGCACTTCCCTTAAAATGGAGGTCCAAGCAATCAGAGGAAAGAGTTACAAGGGCAGAGGGTATTTCCAGTATGAAAAGTCCAGAGGTGAAGTGAATTTCCAATGTAAGGAAGTTTCTATGGTATGGTAGAGAAAATCTGGAGAGTCAGGAGTAGAACCCCCGATGCAAATTTCTAGTGTATAGCCAAGCTTTCCAAAACAAAAATGACAACACTAGTTTTAATAGTTGAGAACAAGACTTTGCTACTAAGCAAGCAATGTTGTCTTCATGTACCTTATTTAGCATCTTGTACACAAAGTGCATCATCACTATAAAATACAATTATAGCCAATTAGTAATAATAATAATAATAACTATATATATATATATACATATATGTATAGCAAGGTACACTTCAGTGGGCTGCCATCTTC
Organism: Trichosurus vulpecula; assembly: GCF_011100635.1. Classification (NCBI taxonomy): domain Eukaryota; kingdom Metazoa; phylum Chordata; class Mammalia; order Diprotodontia; family Phalangeridae; genus Trichosurus; species Trichosurus vulpecula. The sequence continues at coordinate 256,945,014 of NC_050577.1, forward strand.
AACATTTTTCATTTTAATGAAACATAGTTTACTTAAACTTCCTTCAGTAAGAAACTAGAAACAGAATTCAAACAGTTGACTGACCTAATTTTAAAAAAAGAATTGAAAGGGCCCAAGAGAGAGATTTAGGAGGACCTTCTATGACCTTAGCAAATGTTACCAAATCATTTAGATTTCTGGTGCATTTCATTATGCTGTATATGAGCCATACTTCTATTTATATACAAAACAAGCATTAATTTTGATGGCAACCACTTTCAAGAAGGAATATTTTAATAGCTGAGGACATTTATATTCATAGCCAGAATATTAAAGGCTCACTGTGGCATAATTAAACTGAAAAAGTTATGTTCCCTGGCCTATAATAATCTAAATTGTCCAACATAATTGAGGCAGATATATTGCATTATAGTTCTCATTCCTGAAATGCAGAAGTTAATGTCTCCCCTTTCCGCACCTCATACTTAAATGTGAATGCATTTACAGAGATTGATTATAATAATAATAATAAAAAGAGACACTGATTAAGCTTGGTGAAAATGACAGGATTAAATGGAGAGAAGCTATGACTCCAAAGAGCTGGAGTCATAGTCATGTTGTACTATCCCATATGTAGAAATTATGTATGTTATTAAATTGAAAACATAGACTTTGGAATGGTAAGATAATTGCAGGTCTTTGGGTGAGAAAATTTAGATGGTTTTTAGTTGAGAAGGGAGAAAGTTTGAAAACTAAATGAGATGGAGATTGGGGGACATAGTTGTGAAATTATTATATTCCTACTTTGGGGGGTGACAATGAAAATAGTAAGCATATTCTTCAATCAATTTAGCAGCATTATTGTTGTTCAGTTGTGTCTGACTCTTTGTGACCCCATGGACACCAGGCCCTTCTATCTTCCACTACCTCTCGAAGTCTGTCGTTCTGTCTATCCATCTCATCCTTTGCCATCCCCTCTTCCCTTTTCCTTCCATCTTTCCCAACATCAGGGTCTCCTTGCTGTCCAAGGGATTCTTGAAAGCCTTCTTCAGCACCAGAATTCAAAACTGTTGATTCTGTGCTCAGCTTTCCTTATAGTAATTCAGCTCCAGGCAAAACATGCTTCCATGCTCTTCCACTTCCTATTTTGAACCTTTCTTTTTCCTTTCAAGCTCCATCTTATATGCCTGTTGCTTTCAAGCTAACTCTTGACTTCCCAGTGGAAAGTTCCATTCAGGCCCAGCATTCATGGGCAGCATTCCACAATTCAAATCTTCAGCTTGCTTTACCCCTATCAAAATTTACCTTTTCTGTGTCTTATTTTTTCAGGGCCCCCTTAGGCATATGGACTTACTTTATAAAGAAATCAGGCTAAGATTGATCATTAAATTAATCAATGTCATTTCTTCCGGATAATATGTACAATGGCTAAGAAAGCAATAAGTAGATGGAAAGACCGTCATGAAGTGAAACCAGAAGTACAAGTGGCAAAAGAGTCTCCCAGGCATTCTAAGCTTGAGGGGAATATGGTACAATAATAATTTTTATTTTGGGAAATCAGGGCACATGTTCATTAGCTAATATACCTTCCTTGTGAAGGCAATGAAATGACACAACAGAAATCAATAGCAAGTAATTTGCTGAAGCTGATGATCAGATGATTCCTTGGGCTGTCTGCTTTAGCCATGTTGTTAGAGCATGTTACTACAGCAGAGAAACTGAAAATTTGTCATGGGAAGATAATGCAAGGCTGAAGATCCCAAGGTCTGAGATATCCTATTTCTATAGCTTGGTTTGTATAACTGTGGAATGGTGATAGGGACTACAAAAGAAAGGGAAGGCAGAGGAATTCAGACATTAAGATGAAAGGAAAAGGAAGCTAGAGGCAGTTGATATAGGATGAGTTATGAAAGAAGGCACCTCCAGACCCTTCTGGCCATAGAAATCTAAGAGATCTGTTCCACCTTAGTCTACATGTAAATTATCCCACTTGATTTCACTGTAGGAAGTATCCGTGTGTTCCAGGGAGAATGGAGACCCTTTGGTGGGATACTTTGCTGGTTTGTGTTTGGCCGTGGATAGAGGGAAGGGACAAGAGTTTGGCTTTACCTGATAGGATCGCTTAAAGAGATAATTGAAAATGAATTGGAGCTGTTCATACTTGGGTCTGTAAGAATGTCTCTGAGGTACTCCCTATCACTGCTTTGAAGGAACTACATCTAGGGAAGAAAGGGTTGCAATTCAACATATTTGCGTTTTTAGTAAGAGTCTTCATTGCTTGCACCCCAGAGAGTGACCAGTGATGGCACTATTTTTAGTCATCAGGGCAGAGTACTAGGGAGCTATATTTGGTCAGAAGGCTGTTTAAATGTCTCTTAAATCACATTGCATTGGGTAGCTGCTTATTTCATGTGATTTTACTGCCATCCATGAAATCCTGTGTTGTTGTTTTGATAACACATTAGATTTGATTTCTAATGCTACTGTTGGAAGAAAAGACATTAGCCTTTTCTTTGTGTGACAAGCTCATGGTATCATATCAAGGTCTTTCTGCATATTGTATTGGTTTGGCTGAAGTGATGAGGGGCAGCATGGACTTGATGAGGGCAATAAGTTTTGTGCTACTTATATCCTGTGTGACTTTGGGGAAATTATTCTACCTCAGTTTCCTTCTCTATAAAAGTTTTCCTTCTCTATAAAACAAATCTCTTCTAGCTCTAAGTCCTTTGATCCTATGTCTCCATCTTGGTTTGTATAACTATGGAATGGTGATTTGTTGTGGCTGTTCAGTCATCTTTTAGTCTTATCTGACTCTTCATGACCTTATTTGGAGTTTTCTTGGCAGAGATACTGGAATGATTAGTTAGTAAGAGTCTGAGGCCAGATTTGAACTCAGGAAGATGAGTCTTCCTGACTCCAGACCTGGTGCTCTATCCACTGCACCACGTAGCTGCCCAGTTTGGGATGTGATAGGGACTTGCAGAGGAGAAGAAAGGCAAAGAAATTCAGACATTTTGATGAATCAAGGAAAAAGAAGTTGGAGACAGGGAGGGATGGATCATGAAGAAGTTTGATTGCTTAGAAGATGGGGAAAGCAGTTCAGAGGATTAAAAAAAACAGTCAAGAAGATTGATTATTAATGTGGAAGAAAGTGCATCTGTAAGCAGTTCTCTCTGCCTAGCACTGCTGCCAATTTTGGGGAATGTCTGACCTAAGAAGGCATCTAGCTGTTAGAGTCATAGCCAATATGAGATAAAGAGAAGTATGGAAATAGTGGAAAATTCATTTGGAAGTAAAAACCATTTATGCAAAAGCACCACCTGAATTTTTGAGTGGTCTGGACCAAAGAATAAGACTGGTGGAATTAGACATTATGATGAAGCCCAGCTTCTTCTTGAAGACTATCCTGGAAATACTTTATAGAAAATAATGGAAAATAATGGGGGCAAAAGGGGGAGACAGAGGAATTTGGGGGGAAATTTAGGCAATTACTTTTAAAAAAAGAATATCAATAAAATAATAATGTAAAACTATAAGATCCTTGAGAAAATGAATGGTTCATTTTTCTTTGTATCTTTAGAACACTTCACAGTGCCTGGAATATAGTAAGTACTTCATAAATGCTTGTTGAATGAATGAATGCCACTTGTGTCATTGACTACATTTAGCTGCAATAGAATTTACTCAAACAAATGAAGTAGTCAAAGCTCAGTGGGATTTTATAAAAATAGAGATTTGTGAATCTTATTGTTTTTGTAAAATATATAATGTAAAGTGAATATATTTCATATTTATAAAGATGAAAGCAATAAATATGAAACTGATAAGCTGCTAAATTTTTCTTCAGAGTGACTATGGAGTTATGAAATAGCAGCCACGATAATCATTTGTCTGTGTTGACTAAATTCATTTGTGATTAAACCTGAGAAATGTGAAATTGTCAACACTCCTTTTGACTTAGATTTTCCACATGTGGCAGAAGATGGGAATATTATTAAGGCAGGGCATTATGACTCAGCATTTGATGAATCAGCAGTTACAATTCTTTGGGACATATCAGGATGAATCTATTGATAGAGATTATAAATAACAATATAGTTACATCAAAGCACTGGGAGGAAAATGTGACCTAACACCAAAATAAAGATTTATTTGAATTGTTCTATTCTAAAGAAACCAATACTAATTGGGAATACGATGGCTTTTCACATTGTTCATGTCTTCTAGTGATGACAGCCACAGTCCACTTTCAGCATTTTCTTTTTCATATGATAGCTAACATTTATATGGCACTTACTATGTGCCAGGCACTGTGCTAAGCACCTTGCAATTATTACCTCATTTGATTGACAACCCTGGGAGGTAGGTACTATATTATCTCGATTTTACAGATGAATAAACTGAGGCAAATAGAGGGTGAGTGACTTGCTCAGGGTCACACAGCTAGTAGATTTCTGAGGCCAGATTTGGACTCTAATCTTGACTACATTAAAGAGTCCTTTAGGACAGGTAACAGATCACATTTACCTCTTTCAGAATTTTTTGCAATGGATCTTACACAATTGTCGTTCAGTTGTTTCAGTGGTGTCCAACTCTTCATGACCCCATTTTGGGGTTTTCTTGGCAAAGATATTGGAGCAGTTTGCTGTTTCCTTCTCCAGCCCCTTTTACAGATGAGGAAACTGAGGCAAACAGGGTCACCGTGACTTGTACTCAAATGTGAATATTGACTACAATTTCAAATCCTCAATCAGGAAATTTAATGCCAGTGTGGCCTGAGTATATAATATGATCATATCTCTAACAAATGACAGTAGACATTGTTGTGCGAATACTTATGTTATATACGGCATTGCTCAGTACGCCCTAGATGTAGGAATCGTGTATTGGGGCATCTACCTCCCAAACAAGGCTTCAAATCTCTTCATCTGGGCATGTGACACCTACCCACTCATTTTTTGGGCCCTCTTGCTCTCTTTAACGTGCTTTCACACTATCAGGTCTAAGTTCCCAGAGAGGACATATCATCACCCATAGGAACTTGTCAAGACACCAGCATCTTCTTTATTCAGATTGTATATTATTATTATTTAGGTAATGTATTATTATTATTATTATCCCATTTTTTATAGATGTGGCTAAATTAAGACTGAAGAAGAAAAATGACTTATCTAAAGTCACACTACTGCTGGAATTTGAATGCAGGTTTTCTAACTTTAGATCAGGTGCTTTTATGCTATCGCTTTGTTGAAAGTTATGTTGACTCAACAGAAGTTAACAACTGCACAAACCTGACCATTCCTTCCCCCCAGCCATCTCCTCATTACTTCACCCATTTGCCCCCCACACCATCCATTCTACCAGTATATTGGATTTAACTTTTCTTAATTATGCTGCTTTGCCAACTACCTTTTCCTTAAGTCCCAAGTATAAGAAGATTGGAAAGGCAGGAAGTGGCAAGGTTATTAGGGGTTTTAAAAGCCAAACATCTGATGTTATATGTGATCCTGGAGGCAATTAGGGCCTCATTGCTGTTCCTTAAACAAGACACTCCATATCTAGACTCAGGAAGTTTTCCCTCCCTCTTGCCCCACCTGGATTGTTTTGCCTCCTCATCTTGTTTTCCTAGGTTCCCTAGCTTCTCTCAAGTCTCAGCTAAAGTCCCACCTTCTGCAAGAAGCCTTTCTCAGTCTTCTTTAATCTTAGTGTCTTTCCTCTGAGACTGCCTCTAGTTTATCCTGAATATATCTTATCTGGACTGTGAGCTTGTTGAGAACAGGGACTGGGTTGTTGTTGTCTCTTTTTATTTTTGTATCCCCAGCTCTTAACATAGTAACTAGCAGATAGTTGACCCAAATAACTCTAAACAAAGTGTTGAGTGGAGGGTGTTTAATAAATGCTAGCTAACTAACAAAATGAAATGGACCAGGGCTTGATGCAAGAAGTTCAATGCTATGTAAAAATAAGAGGATATGGAGGATCTCACCATCAGTAGGGAATTCTTCAATTTAGACTCTGCTCTGAGTCCCCTCTACTACCTTTAGTGATGATGTGTTTACTTGTTTTATGCATTACCTGATGTTTATTATCAGAAAGCAAACAAAATTTCTCTGGTGTTTTATCTTTCAAAGAATCTTGCATGATTTAGATATTTGTCAATGAGGAGACACCTTGTTGTAAGAGACTTTAATATGGAATCTTGCTCTACTGAATTAGAATAATAGACATGGTAAAGATATGGTCTATTTCAGAATATTGTTTGTAAAACCTTCCTGTTCCCTCACTAAGGAAGCCCTCAATGCACATATAAAAAAGTTCATAAAATTTTAAATAGATGGGGAAATAAACACCCAGGTAGTTGTCATTGATATTCTCTGTCATTCTCTTATTAAATTTTATTGGGGTTGAGATTTTATTCACACTTTCCCCATCTTCCTCACCTTTAGATACTCTGAGAATCAGTCTTTGAGTGCCATCACAACTGTGTGGTCTCCAGCATAGATATCTTCAATATGTTGTTGTTTCAGTCAAGTTCAATTCTTCGTGACTCCATTTAGTGTTTTCTTGGCAAAGATACTGTAGTGTTTTGCCATTTCCCTCTCCACTCTTACAGATGAAGAACCAAGGCAAAGATGATTGAGTGACTTGCTCAGTGTCACACAGCTAATAAATGTCTGAGGTTGGATTTGAATTCAGGTCTTCTTGACTCTAGGCCTGGCACTCTGTCCACTGCACCACCTAGCTACTCTATCTTGGTTCTCTTTAGAACAATTTCTATCTCTCCAAGTATATTGAGATTATGAGGCTAGAGTATACATGGTAATTATACTTTCCAAATACTGTTATAAAAATCTCTGCAGATTTTTTCCCCATTTTTTTTTCCTGTGTATTGTCCTCTTTCTATTTTCATCCTTAAATTACTGTGGTAGGACTTTGCTTTGTGGATGTTCTCCAACCTTCTAAACTCAAGTTTTCTATTTCTGTCCCTGAAATATCATTCCAGTTCAAAGGCCTTTTCACACTCTAAGGTCAATGACTGAATTAACATTAAACATCGTATCATTTACTTTGAGAGGGAGTACAGAGGAGTAGATAAATCACTTCACTTTTACAATAATGTCTGGCATTAATCATGCTTATCAACATATTTCTCCCCAAGGTCTTCCTCAGATGCCTTAAAGAGGTGACAATGGAGGTGACCTGAGGCTATGCCAGCAGAAGCTCTAGCCAGATCTGTGGTGCTGGAAAAACTTTGAGAACTATCTTGGCCACATACTGGGTCTGCTCTTTGAGGACCAGATTAGTATGAATGGAGAGGTTCACAACTAGTAGCTATGATGGAAAGGCTTACCATTGGTAGGCTGAACATCCAGTAATGAATTCTTTGACTCCGGCAAACCATGAAACACGAAAAGTAGAAGATGAACCTCACACCTGTGCATCCCTTTTAACTTCTCCAGTGATGTTGAAAATATGGTGGAAAAGGTTGCAGAGAGTGCTAAAACTCAAACAGGTTTTAGACTACCTGTAACCCTTAACTGGACTGTACCCTTTGAGGATCTTAATGTGGGGATCTTATCCAATGACCTACAATGTACTACTAAATGTACTACTGGAGGAACAGAATCATAGTAATCTTGCCATAAACAAAAGCAGAGAACAGAATGGAAGGTTGTCTTACATATATTTCTTGCAGAGGCAAAAAAAGCAACTAGTGGAGACATTACCCTGCTCTTAAAGGAAATTGTAATGATCATAGCAAGTATTTGCAAAAAGACTGCCATGGAAATAATTGCAATATTTGATACAAGGAATGAAGAGGTAGAAAGATTTATGAAGAACTTGCTAAGTTCATCTGAATTAAATCAAAACACAGGTTGTTATTCAATTTGTGAGCTCTCAGATTGTCCTGGCCTTTCTTTGTATTCATAGCACTTAGCACAGTGTTTGGCACATAGTAGGTGCTTAACAAATGCTTGTTGATTTGGCTGGGCAATAGCTGTATTGTAAAGGAGAGAATATTTGAGATTGGTTGAAATATATTGAAAAACATGAAGGGATTTGCTGGAGTCAGCTCTAATTGCCTTGTGAAAGTCAGTTGTTAAATTTTCAGTGAGAGTATTTACAATTCAGAACTGGAGAATTGCTACAAATCAGGATTTGATTTATTATCTTGTTGATTGTCTAGACTTAAGAAAGAGTCAATAATGCAGATTAAACTTAAGAATTCAGGTACATACATTTTTTTCCTTGAAGAATCTGGTTTTGTTGTTGTTTATTTTTTTTTTTTGCAGGAGGGAGGGCAGGACAATTAGGGTTAAGTGACTTGCCCAAGGTCACACAGCTAGTAAGTGTGTCAGGTGTCTGAGGCCGCTTTTGAACTCAGGTCCTCCTGACTTCAGGGCCAGTGCTCTACTCACTGCGCCACCTAGCTGCCCCAAGAATCTGGTTTTTAAACATTTACCAGCACAATCCTGAAAACAAACATCACAAGGAATGAGAGTGACCAAAGGCTTGGAGATTACATGGAAGCCTCACGAATCAACATCATTAATACTTTCTTCAATAAAAGATTTGATAGGCATTGAGCATGATGAGTTATTTATGGTGATAATATTTCATGTTCTCTTTTTATGTATATCCCTATAGGTTCTCATAGGTCAGATAGAGAGGCTATAGACTAGAAGACATGGCAGATTAGTGGATTCAGAAATGGCTAAATGACTGCACCCAAAGACACATTATGAATAGATACATGTCAACTTGGAGTAATATTTCCAGTGGAATTTCGCAGGGATCTGTCCATGGTCTTTTTATGTTCAACATTTTTGTTAATTACTTGGATGCTGGCATAGATGGCTTGTTTATCATATTTCAATTCAATAAACATTTATTAAAAACCTAAGATTTGTAGAGAGCGATGGGTAGAGTTTTGGACTTAGAGTCAGGAAGACCTGAGTCTGAATCTTGCCTTAGATACTTATTATCTGTGTTATTGGCCAAGTTATTTAAAACTCTATAATGAGTCCCAGTTTCTTCAACTGTAAAGCGAGAGTAATAATAGTACCTACCTCACTGGATTGTTATGAGGCTCAAAAGAAAAAAAAATGCATGTAAAGCATTTAGTAAACCTTTTACAAATGTGAGCTATTATCATTATTATTTCCAGGCGCTGCTCAAGTAACACATGTAACACATATAACTTCACCTGAAGAATATTGGTGTTAAAAAGATGGGCTTTAAATACAATGATCCAAAACAATTCCAAAGGACTCATGATGAAAAATGCTGTCTACCTCCAGAGAAAGAAACAATGGAGTCTGAATGCAGTTTGAAGTATACTATTTTTACTTTACTTTTTTTCATGATTTTTTTCATGGGTTTTTCAGGGGGGGGGGTCTATGTTTTTTTTCACACCATAATTAGCATGGAAATATGCTTTACATGATTGCACATATATAACTTATATCAAATTGCTTTCTGTCTCAGAGAGGAAGGTGGGGAGGGAGGGAGGGAGAAAATTTGAAATTCAAAAATTTAAGAACAAATATTAAAAATTATTTTACATGTAATTGGGGAAAATAAAATATTTAAAAATCAATGGGTTTGTGTCATAGGACTTCTTTTAATCACTGAAAGTGTGATAAAGTTCCCCAAATGCAAACCAATCTGCTGTTTTCACAGGCTCACAAAATCACAGAACTGAAGAGATGGCAGGGACCTCAGGGGCCATCTAGTCTAGCCCATACATAAAAAGAATTCTCATTATGACCTATCTGGCAAGTGCTTTTCCCCCTATTCAATTCTAGGTCCTTATTAGACACTTAATAGTTATTTGTTGAATGACAATTGGATGAAGTCCTTTGTGTAACAATTACTACAGAATCCTCTCGTGGTACAGCAGGTATATTTTTTACCCTCAACTTTATCTTTAGGCACCAAAGATAGATGGAAGTATGGAGCTGAATAAGCCCATGTTGAGCTATAGTAACGACAGGTATCAGGCATTGTACTGTTGTATTCAAAAGGGCAGATATACCATGTTACATCTCTCTCCCTCTTCTGGGGTCTGATCTGACTGTGTGTACTTTTCAGTCATTTATTCCTCCTGATTTAGGTTTCCAACCCCATGAGAAGATTCAGGCAGATGACTGTGAGAACAAACAAGGGTGGGGGAGGAAATTAAGTTGGACCATGGCATATTGAATAGCTTGCTGAACACACAGCTTAGCAACACGGGTGTGTGTGGTGGGGCACTGAGAGGTTAAGTGACTTGCCCACGGTCACAGAAGTGACTTGACATGGACTTGTTTTCTCTCTCAATTCTTATGTGTTCCCTAACTAGGAAAACAGGGACATGCAAAAAAGGAACATTAGTCCATGAGCAATTTTAAGACAATTTCCTCCTAGAAAACAATGTGTGTCAAGGGAAGAGCCAGTGGAATTATCAAATTGAATAGCACAGCAGACATCAGTCTGTAGAACAGAGGACAAGTCAGTGATATGAATAAAATGCATAAGAAAGAAAAGGTTTGCAGGAAATCCAAAGGGAAAAATCTAGATTAAAAAAATCCCAGAAACCACAAATATGAAGGAAATTGGATTTTCGGAAGTGGCTAAACAATTTAAATAAAGTAGATTGTTCAAATGAGCTTGTGCCCACCCCCACCCCCATCCCTCCAGCAGTTTTTCAGTTCCCTTAGGGAAATTAGGAAATATCCATTCAAGATCTCCTGTTGCTGGCTTTCTGCAAGGTCACAAACATCAGTTAGCAAAGAATTAAGTGCCATTTTTATTTATCAGGTGAAAAAAATGAAATATAGAGGTTAACTAGCAGGTCAAAGGTCACATGAGTTGTGCTAAGAGAGTAGTCTGCTGCAGTGTCATATGGATTCTGTAAAAAACATAACAAAACACCAGTTGAACCAAATTGAGTGGATTGTGATGTTTGGAGTTCTACAGCAGTACTATTATTCTTAACCCTTTCACCAGTTTGGCAGCTGGCCTGTTGAATAGTTTCCTACATACAGTTCATTGGTCTGTTGATAATTCTAGTTAGTCATGCATCCAAGCTCTGAAAATGTATATAACATTGATGCTATTCCTATAAGAAGTGGAGGGAACACATTGTGTTTCTAGTGTTCTGTTCATTGTGCCAGCAAAAATCAAAATCAGCTCTTCTAGTACTTTCAAGATTTCCTTTTGAGAAACTTGGATAGGAAGAAAAAAATGGCCAGTCAAAACAAATTAATTTTAGTATAATAATCACATAGGAAACCTTTTTATATTGACATCAAAGAGACATACTCTTATGTTTGCCTTTCAGATTTTGAAAACCATCAGACTGCAGAATATTTTCAAAGTCACATTGTTGCCTGATCACTTACCCTTTTTCCTCTTCTACTTCCCCCATCTCCTTCTCTTTCCTTTTTTCCTCCTTTTCCTTCCTTTCCTCTCCCTTCCTTTTCTCCCTTCCTCCTTCTCTCCCTTTCCTCTCACTCACTTTGCCCTCTTCTATCCTTCACCCTTTCCCCCTTTTCTTGTTTCCACTCACCTTTTCCCTTTCCCTTTCTCCTTTTTCTCTTCTTCCCCACTCTTACCTTCCCATTCTGTATCCTTCCCTCACCTCACTTCCTCCTCCTTCTCCATCCTTTCCTCTTTCTTCCTTCTCTAGCATAGATGATGCTGTAGGTAGAGATGACTGAAAAGGCCATAGAGCCCTCCATGGTGGACATGACAGGGCTGTACCAGGGTAGAGTCTCCAAAATGGCCACTTACTCACCAGAGTCACCAGATCAGTCACCAGAGAAGATTACAGTCTTCTGGGAAATGTCAACAAACCAGTGAGCTGGAAGTATCTAGAAATGAAATATATTGCAGTAAAACATCAGTAGAAACCTGAAAGACTTAAACCCAAAGAATAAATCAGGACTTCAGCCTTAAAGGCATCAGCTCACTTTAATTGAGGGGCAAGTCTCAGCTCTTGAGGAGGCAGCCTACAAATTGGATACATATTCAAAGAAACTCGTAACAGAGCATAAGAAGCTAGCATAGCAAAGACAGAATTAATTCATTCTTTAGCACAGACTTTACCTACAAGAATGTCTCATGAGAGCTGGAATAGGTCAAATGGAACTCATCCAACTTTTATGCTTCAATTCCATAAAAAAGAGCAGATCCAAGGGAGTTTCCTAGCCCTTTAGCTTACGTTGGGATGTTATGATTGTGCCTACATTTAGATATGTTTCTAAAACTGGGCCTGTGAACTTCATATAGATTCCCTGACTTCTTATGTGCTTCATTATGTACCCTGAACAAAGCCTCAAAATTCAGTAACAGTACCCCCTGAAAGAGAAAGAGATGAAAAGCTCGGTCTTCTTGTTTCTTACAGTGGTAATATACTGCTTCCCCTCTCTTCCCTTCCTTATGGGGCAGCCCTTTCCTGTCTTTAAACAAATTTTAACTCTTGTCTGAATGTTGTTGATAGCTTCTTCTTGAATTTTAAAAATAAAATACTGATTTTTTTTAAAAATTTCATTATTCTTGGCATTAAGGTTGTGTATCTCAGATAGAAGCTAATTACTTGGGGTCTTAAGATTTAGATAGAATTTGTTAAAGCAATGCACATCTTGAAATAAATCAACAATCTTTTCACGTATCAGGACATTAGGGTTAACAAAGGCTAATGCAGCTCCTTCCCCCAATACCATTTAGTAATATTTAGTATATATTTTACATACACTTGCATCTATTGTCTCCCCTGATATGCTAAAAGCTCCTTTTTTTGAGGGGGAGGGAGTTTCATTTTTTTAAAAAGGATCTTTGGGAGGCAATTGGGGTTAAGTGACTTGCCCAGAGTCACACAGCTAGTAAGTATCTAAGGCCACATTTGAACTCAGGTCATCTTGACTCTAGGGCCAGTGCTCCATCCACTATGCCACCTAGCTGCCCCAGGCTGTTTCATTTTTATCCTTGTATCCCCAGCACTTAACCCAATGCTTGACACATAATAGGTGCTTAATAATAAATGATTAATAAATACTGATTATTGTTTCACATGCAGAAGAATGAATGTATATTCTCCAGTTTTTTCCCTATCTCTTTGATGGCTCCTTCTGTCTCTACTGGAGCTTCTTCCTGCTGCCTGCCTTTTAATTGTGGCCATCTCCCAAAGTTCTCTTTTTTTTACCCTTCTCTCTTCTGTTTCTACACACTCTCTCTTGGCAATTTCCTCTATTCCCAGCAATTCAATTATTTTCTCTGCAGACTCCTGAATTTGGGACTCCCAAATCTCTATTTCAACCCTGACCTTTCTTCTGAGTTTCAGTCCCACATTTCCCATTGCCTATCAGACATATCAACCTCAACATTTTACCATCAATTGAAATGCAGTATGTTCAAAATTGAATGTGGGCAAGTGACTTAGACTCTTAGTCTCACCTTTATTTGTAAATGGGAATACTAAGGCTATAATGTATTTTAAATACTTTATAAAACTTAAAGTGCCCCATAAATGCCAGTTGTTTCCATAATGACAATGATTGTCTTCTCCCTCAAACTTGTCACTATTCTTAACCTCCTAATTTTGTTGATAGAATATCTGGTTGAACTGTCTCCCAAATACAAACCCTCCTTTTTACTCTTCCTGAAACCATTCAGTCCCTCATTACCTAATATCTGGTGAATTATAATAGCCCTCTAATTAGTTCCTCTCATGCTGGTCTCTTTCCTTTCCATTGAAGCTAGCCTTAACAATGCTGCCAGAATAATTTTCCTTTTGCACAGATGTGGTTAAGTCACTCTTTTGTTCAGAAAACTCCTCAGGATATATGCATAGCAGAATCTACAGTCGAAAGAGTATGGACATTTTCATCACTAAAAAAAAACCTGTAATTCTAAATTTTTTTCCAATCTATTTGGATCAATATACAGTTCCACCAACAGTGTATTAGTATGGGATGGTTCATTCTTTATTAATGAATTTATGGATATTCTTAGTGCAGTTCCATTGCAATGGGGCTGTTACATAAGGCTTCAGGTCCTAAATCTCCTTAGCAAAAGGAATTGTTCTGTGAAGTTTGGATTCAGTCAAAGGGCTGCACTTGAGGAGCTACAAGGCCACTTGGGGCCTCAAGGCCACAGGTTTCCCACCCCTGTTTTAGGAAAAGGAGAAAGGGAAAAGAAAAGGACTTGAACTGAATAAGGAAAAGGAAATTGCATAGTTTATTTTAGAGACTTATGTGGAGACATGACATTTGGGAGAAATTAAGGAAAACATGAAGAAGGCCAATGTCTAGGTCTAGATTCTATTTCTGGTTTCTGAGATAAGTTTGAAGTTGGAGTAGAAAGATCAAGGAGGATTAAAGAAGATGAGGAAGACTAGGGGTCTGAAGAGGAGGACCAAGAGAAGGACTTAAGGAGAAAGTAGCTGGCAAAACAATGTAAGAGCTAATAAAATAACTGACATGTGCACAGTTTTAAGAGTTTACAAAATGCTTTACTTATGTAACTTTATTTGAACCTCCCAATAACCCTGTGAAGTAGGTATTACAGGTATTATTATTTCACATTTTATAGCTGAGGAGGGCAACTAGGTGGTGCAGTGGATAGAGTGCCAGCCTTGAAGTCAGGAAGACTCATCTTCCTGAGTTCAAACCTGGCCTTAGACATGTGAACCAGCCAGAGGCCTCCCCAAACCTCCTTGAACCCCCCTCACCTGAGAAAGGCCTAAAACCTTGATTGGCAAATCAGAAGAAAGACATTTTTAGTTCACTCTGAGCTTAACCTACCATAATGCTGTGAGTGCTCTGGCGTAACAGACATGCTTTGCTCTGGTCTCTGAGTGAACCCAAAATGCCCCTTCCTGTGTCAGCAACCCATGGGGCCAGATGAAGCTGATCAGGAGCATTCTTCTGTTTATGACTGTCCAGGGCAAGGTGCCTTGAACCCGACACTATCTTGAATAATGGGACTTTTCTTATCTCAATAGTTTATGGATGCATATTATGTTATGTTATGTTATGTTATGTTATGTTATGTTATGTTATGTTATGTTATGTTATGCTATGTTATGTTATGTTAATGATAGAAGAAACACAAACATCCTGGAATTGTAATTTCAGTTGACACTTTGACACTTCTATCTTATTGTATTTGCAATCTATTGGATAGATAGGCCCTCTAGGTCCTCAAGTGTACCCTTTGATTGAATCCAGACTTCACAAAACAAATCCCCTTAATGAAAGGATTTGCTCTGAAAAACCTGGACTCACTCAAAAGGCCACACCCAAGGACCTAGAAGGCCACGTGGGGCTTTGAGGTTGCAGGTTCACCACCCCTGCAGTCTATTAGGAAATTCCTTTCTCATATTATGGTTAACACATATGGAAACTACACTTTTGGCTGACATAGGCATCCTGAGCAAGAAAGGGAGGGAGGGGTAAGAGGGAATTATTCTGAATATATAAAGTCCTCTTTGTTTATCCTTCCTTGGGCTCATTTCCACAATGAACTCCCATGCGTATCTCTCTGATTCACCAGCTTTGAGAGAAATAAACATGCACATGTAGCCTAATTTTGTTCGTCCTTAGAATGAACTCTTTTTAAAGTTTGACAGATGCTTTCTAGCTGTGTGACCCCAGGCAAGTCACTTAACCCTGTTTGCCTCAGTTTCCTTATCTGCAAAATGATCTGGAGAGGGAAATGGAAAACCACTACAGTATCTTTGCCAAGAAAACCCTAAAAGGGGTTACAAGGAGTCAGACATGACTGAAAATGAGTAAACAAAAAAAACGGTTGAGTAACTTGGGCTTAGAGATGTAAAGAAACTTCCCCAGGGTCACACAGCTAATAGCTTACACCAGACCTGCACAACTTGTAAACTTCTTCCTGCCGCAAATAGGTTAGACTAGAGACAGTCTGTGGGTCATGTGACAGCTTCCCTAAATCCTTTGGTGGTCAGCAAGGGGCTGTATGTTGTGCAGGCCTGGCTTACATATCTGGAATTTGTATCCAGGGTTCTTCTGACTCTTGATTGCTTTAGTGCTTTGCCTCTGAGCATGCTGATCTGCAAATGGCTGATTGTCTTCTGACTGACTTCTTATTCTTATCATTTCTCTGGGTGTCCTGGTAACAAATAAAAAAAAAATGATAGTTTACTTCTGGGAAATTACTCCCAATTGTTAAATCATTGTGTTCTCTAAAGAATGCAGTGGAGTATACATTGTTTTGATCTAATATACAGAGGACACATGTAGGAGAGACAGCCTAGTATAATCGGTAGAAATTTGCTTTCAGAGTCAGAAAGACCCACATCATAGATTACTTCTGACACATCCTGGCTATGTGACCCTGGCCAAATCACTTTCCCCTAAGCCACTTTCTAAGGTTATAAACTTAAAACACCAATCTGCCCTGGCAAACAGTGTTTTTTCTCATAGGAGTTCACTGTACCAATCAAATCACAGGTCTAATTCCTATATGAGGACTTTGAGATTTGACAGAAATGGAGATGCAGGTTCTTCCTTTAGGATGAAAAGGAAGAGGGTGGTTCGGTGGAAATGATACCCTTTGGAGGCTGAGGTTACATGAAAGAAATAAGGTAAGATACAAATTTACTGTGCAGTGTTTTATTCTCCTTCGTTTTCTTGGTATACTTCCTTAGTGCACCCAAAAGTTCTGTCCTTTGACCTTTCATTGAACAATCATGAGAAACTGTTGCAAGGAAATTTCTTTGGGCTTTCACCCTGATTGAGGCAAAACTCAGAACAAAGAAAACTAAAAGGATTTTATTATAAGTACATCAAGGTAGCAACATGTGGATGGGCTGATCACTGGAGATCAGCAATGACTTTGCTGTGGTAGGGGTGCTAGGAACCCCAAAATGCCAGGGTACAGGCTAGGGGTCTGCCTTGAAAGAATTCAGCCACTCAAACCTTCTTTCAATTCCAGTGGCAAGTTTATTAAGACTCCGGTTGTGTGGGTGAGATTTCTAGTGAGTCTGCAGTATTTGTAACGCCAATACAAGTGGGTCAGATTCTAAGAATCTGTGCATTTGATGAGGATGGGACTGATCTTTTTATACAAAAAGAGACTGTGGGAAGATCTGGATGGGATTAAGGAGTGGCAAGTAGCCCGGGGTGGTCTACAGGTAACAGAGAATGAAAGGCTGGTTGGGTCCAGGAAAGGACAGTTGATCATACTGAGATGGGCCAGATGCCTCAGGTGAGCACCAGGGATCTGGGCTGCTGACGTTTGTGGGAAAGTTCAAGAACCCTTTTTTTAGGGGTCCCATTGCTCCATTACTCCCATCAGCTTCAAGGTTGGGACAGCTTTTATAGGTAACTTTAAAAACAACCCAGATAGGTCCACTTCAGCAAAAGAGGTTGGGTCCTTGAATTATAGTTCCTATTCACAGTGGCAAGAATATGACAATTTGTGGGTAAGGGTACATGAGAAAGAGTAGATGATACAATAAGAGGCAGACTTTGCGTCTCCTTCCAAACCAGAGTCCCCACTCTCCACAATGATTAATAAGCAGGGCTGGGAACAATGGGGTGTTGAGTCAACATAACTTTCAACAAAAAGCACCAGATTTAGTTAGGATTAGGATTGTTAGGATTTAGTTAGGATTTAGTTGGACTCAGATTCCAGTTTTATTCCTTACCAGTGGTATGACTTTGGGCTAATCATTTCTCATCTTCAATTTTAATTTAGCCACATCTATAAAAATGATCCCATTTTAATATATATAAAATAATTTATATATTTTTATATATAATATATTACATATATAATATACTACCTGATGGTTTTTTTTAATGAGAACTAAATGGGACTGTTTATAAAGCACTATACTAATTTAAGGTGATGATGGGTTGATTACTGAGAAGGCTACTAGGTTGGAATTTCCCTTCTAATCTTTAGATTCTGCTCTTAGATGAGAGGTCTGAGTTATTTGGAAGTCCCTCCACTAGCTGATGAAAAGAGAAAACTAGGTGGGAAGAATCTCAGTTTGCCCAGGTTTCAGCAACCTACCTGAGAGTTTTCATTGACTGGAATTATTTTACTTTGCTCAGTCATGCAGATATTGAACTAACCCAGTGGTGTTAGTCCTTTGCTGAAGCAAAAGTAAATTGAAATTACATAATTACTCATGGTGAACTCCCTCCTTCCCCCAAGTGGAAAAAAAAAGGAAATTTGAAGAAGTGTAAAATTAAATCTATGAGACTGATGTTCACATTTGAAATCCAAGACACCAATCTTAGCAATTAACTCTGTGAAAGGTGAGGATCCTTTCAATTTATCCATCTCTCTAGTTCCTCTTTTTTGTAATACTCATTTATGTCTAACATCTAGAAATCTGTATTTGCACTAACAGGAAATTGCATTGCAGATGCCATTTTAAATTAAAATCCAAATAACACATTTTGTTAAATGTACATTTCCCCACACCAGCATTAACAAAGCTCCAGACTAATTTGAATAAATGCCCTTACATTAATAAGACTTCTTGATCAAGTTCTCCAGCAGTACAATTCAAAGGTCTCAGGCTTAAGAAATACTATGGTAACATGGTGAGGATGTAGGATGTAGTCAGAGGGCTTGAGTTCAAATCTTGGCTACCACTTTGTGACCCCTGTACAAGTCCCCTATACTATCTCATTTCCAGTTTTCTTACCTGTAACATAAAGAAATTGAACTAGACTGCCCTTCTACCTCTAAATCTATAATCCCATGATTCAGCACAGGATAAAATACTGAATAATTGAGTCAGGTAGAGCTGGGTTCAAATCCTACCTCAGATACTTGCTGCCTCTGTGACTTTGGGCTAATCACTTAACCTCATAAAACCTCAATTTTCTCCTTTGAAAATCAGAATAATAATAGAATCCTTGTGAACCCATGCCTAAAATCTCTCCATCCTCATCTCTGCCTCTTAGCTGCCCTGGTTTCCTTCAAGTGTCAGCTGTAGTCTCATCTTCTGTAAGAAGCCTTTCCCAATACTCCTCAGTTTAGTGGATAATTTATCCTGAACACAGCTTGTTTGTACGTGGTTGTTTGCATATTTTCACCCCTATTAGACTGTGAACTACTTGGCAACAGGGACTGTTATTAACCTTTCTTTGTACACTTAGCGCATTGTGTGGACTTAATAAATGCTTGTTTATCTGACTTTACTCCTGATCTTTTGTCTTTGCCTGTAGTATGTCTTTGGAAAACTGTGCCCAATAATATACACATAAAATTTTCTTCTTGAGAATAGGAGAGTATATTTCTCAAACTTACAATATTAAATGTACACAGGTTATTCTTACAATGTATGTAGGCTAAATGTAGTTAACATTCACTGCCTCCACTTCTCCTCCATTCACTTCCTAAACCCAGTAGGCAATCTGATTTCTGTGCCTAATGCTCTGCTGATGTTCCTCATCTCATAACGATAACAATTGCTGCCTCTCAGAATCACCAGTCATCTGTCAATGACCAAATCCAACGACTTTCCTCAGTGTTTATTCTCCTTGACCTTTTTACATGCTGAATTTGAAGTTGTTGGTGTACTCCTTCTTCATTTTCTGTCCTTCATTGGCATACATGGCATTTTTCTTATTAGATTCACTTCCTATGATCTGAAGTCTTTCCTAATCTTCTTTTGGGGCTTATCTTCCTCCTCTTGCTCCCTAAATATGGTTGTCCCCTAAGGCTCTGCTCCACTCCCTTGTATTATTTCTCTAACTTTTTCTCAATGACTTGTATCTACTCCTGTGGCTTCAACGATCAGCTTTTATATAAATGACTCCTAGTTCTATATATTCCCTCCCGGTTTTTTTCCCTGAGTTTGAATCACTCATTTCTAGCTGCCCACATTTCAATTTCTAGTGGATTGCCTGACCACTGTGCCAAATTCAACATACTCAACATGGAACTTACTAATATTCTAAACAAAACCTGTCCCTTCTCCCAACTTTTCTCTTTGTCTTGTTGATATCACCTAGTCTTAAAACCTTAGAGGCATTTTAAACTCTCCTTTTTCCCTCCTAATCAGCAGGCCATCAATTTTTATGTTCTGTTAATTCTCCTTCCACAAATATTTCACATATTTATCATTTTTCCATTCACGTTATCATTGCCTTAATTCATCACCTTAGGCCTTAGCTATTATAATAGCTTCTTAATTAGTCTCCTTGCTTCTCCCTTCTCTAAGCCATCCTTCACCGAGCTGTGTTGGTAAGCAAAATGGGCTCCTTAGCACTTAGTGCAACAAGTGCCCTTGAAATGTTTGGCTTTTGTTTTGAGTAATTCAGTGTATTTCATTGAGCCTTACTAGGTGCTAAGCCCCAGGCCCAAACCCCTATTAGGTGTGGAACCTATGTGGGTGTGGGTTGGTGACTGGGGTGGGGCCCAAGGTGGGGCTGGCTCAGGGGAGGTGCTAACTCCAGAGCCATGCCATATTAGGTGTTAACCTAATCTATGTGGATGTGAACCTCCCAGGGTCCCAAGGGGAGGGGCCAACTCAAGAACCTAAGCTCAAGAACCTAAGCCTAAGCTCTGGTCATTCAGATGTTTGATGATGTCTGAAGTGAGATGGTGTTGATGAGGAGACTTTGGGCAGCTGTAGCTAAGGAGCCCTCCAGCTTGTAAACCCGGATGCTGAGACTTTGTTGAACTCTGGTAACTATGTATTGGGATTTGAATCAGACAAGGTCTGTCTGTTGATGTTTGTAATTTGTTTGTATTTTGTTCTGAAGTTCAGGGTACTGGCTTTTTCCTTTGAACTAAGTGAATGATATTTGTATGCTGAATTAAAGTAAGCTTGTCAACCCCTTCACCTTGCTTTCCTTAGTTAAGCAGATCAAAAGAACCTGTGCTGTTGGCAGCTTTCTGGATGCTGGCTGTGGGTGGATCTTGCACCCCCACAGAAGCTGCTAGCCAGATTGTTGAAACACGAACTGCCAAAGTAATCTTCCTATTGTACCAGTTGTATCATGTTATTCCTTTGTTCAAAAACCATCAGTGGTTTCCAATTGTCTTTGGATACTACAAAGTCCTCAGTTTGATCTTTGAAATCTTCTATAATCTGGCTCCAAATCTAGCTTTCCAAACTTATTTCACTCTTGTCCCCATATACTTTATTTTTTTAGGAAAAGAAGGTTCTAGATCAGACCTGCGCAAGTTGGCAATAGACAGGGGCCAAAATTAAAACAGGATAAACTTCTTCATGCCACAGATAGGTTAGACTAGAAACAGACTGACGATGATTGGTTGCTGTGGACAAATGGGAGAGAGTGCGCACTGGCAAACCTACAATTTTTGCAGGCCCCCAGAAATGCCATAGGCAGCCCGCAGGCCATATGTTGCACAGGCCTGTTCTACCTGTTATTTGACCTTCTCTTGTACTTACCTGCATTCATGTAGATCAGCTTCTATTTCCAACATAAACTCTCTCTCTATCTTTGCTTGTTGAGAGCCTTGTCATCCTTAATGGCCCTGCCCACGTGCCATATTCCCAATGAAGTCTAACTTCTTTATCCTGTTCCTCACTCCCCACTTCCCCTTCCAAGTTATCTTTCCTCAAATTCTCTTATAGCACTTTGTCTAGATCTCTATCTTGCCATTATTGCATGTAAGGTTATATTACTATAACCTACTTTTTTTTAGACATGCCCACAAGGAGCAAAGAGAGAGAAACATCACTCTGAAACGCATCATAACAACACAGTTAAGGGAGTGATGGAAAGACAATCGTTGGAGTATTCTTTAGCAGTAGGGTTCACATGTCTAAGAAATAATCAAACTAATTATTATGTATCACATAAACGGGCAGCTATGTGGCACAGAGAATCGAGTGCTGGGCCTGGAGTCAGGACGACCTGAGTTCAAATGTGACAGTAGCTGTGTGCAATTCATTTCACCCTGTTTGCCTCAGTTTTCTTTTCTGTGAAATGGAGGAAATGGCAAACCACTCTAATATTCTTGCCAAGAAAACTTCATGAAGAATTAAAGGTGACTGAAATGACTAAAACAGTAACACAAATCATGTAAGTCAACTTCATGATTTGAAATGAAAATTCCATTTGATCCCACTTTTTAGCTTTTGTGCTCCAAAGAACCAGCTTCTCTATAGAGAGAGAAATTGTTCCTAAATTTATAAAATCCTGGTTGCTTGTAAATTATTCTCAGGTTAATTGTCTAATTATCATGTTTTAAAGGGTTAGGGATTTCTGTTAAGCAAAAAGGCATTCCTGATTCTTGATTAATTTTCAGTTGACAACTTTCCCCCACCAAAGTTTAAAAAAAATAAACTTTAAAAACTCAAAGTATTGTGCAAAATGGACAATCAGGGGAAAAGGGCTATATTTTGGTTACACTGAAAATCTGAAGAATATCAGTTGACTCTGTTTTCAGGACAGAAACAATCTGTTAGGTAAGAAGGAACAAGCAAAATATTAACAACAGGTATTGCTATAATGTCTTGAAAATTGCAGGCTCCTGGCCTAGTTATTAATTTACTAGACTGGATTCTCAAAGCTGAAACTTGTCTTTTCAAAGCTAGGGATGCTTTTTTCTTTTGTAGTTTGATTTTAAATTCTAAAGACTTAAGAACAAAGCAACACTAAGGTTCTAAATTCTCCTTTCTCATTGTTTGATATAAAATTGCATTTTCAAATGTTACCACGGGCTCTGATTGATTTAACATTGATCACACGTCTTCCATTTTCAAAGTTAAAGCTTAAGGTACTTTCATTCACAGCATTCAAAACCTTTCTGAGGCATATAATGGAATTCTGCATTCTTATGGGAAAAATGAAACTTCTCCAAACACAATCTTTTGAAGCACACTTGAAATATCACACTATATCTCTTTAGGGCACAAAATACATTTTTGGGATACAAAATATGATCATTTTTTTCTGCAGCAATACAACCCACTTTGATAACTTTAGGGAAAAGTTAACTCAAAAGAATATATAAATATCATCACCTCAGAAAAAGTAGTATATAGGATCGACTTGCTTGTAATAATTACTTTCACCTTAGTGTTGCTTTGTTCTGCTTGATAAAATCTTTAAACACAAGTAAAAACACTCCATAATTCTAGTCTGAATAAAAATACTTTCCCCATTCTGAGGAGATACAAAAAGAGATGAATGAATGAAATGAATGAAAAAGCATTTATTATTTGCATGCTATATGCCAGATCCCATGTCATGGACTAGAGAAACAAATGTGAAAAACAAGACAGCCCCTGCCTTCTAACCTAATGGGGGAAGACAACATATATAGGAGAGTTGTGGGAAGTCACAGGGACTTTGAGTGGAATTATATGTAGGATAATTGATTGCCAGGTCCTTTCCAGGTATAGTAGTGTTGATTTGATTACTATGTCCCAAGCAAGAGGTGGAAAGCAGGGATGGGGGTAGTGGGCAAAGAGAGAATGTACACGAGCATGGCAACGTGGCATGAAGATGGCTAGTGTGGTGAGTATGGGTTAGGGCTAGATAGATGAATACTCACCAATCACTAGAACTTTAGCTTATCTTGTTTGTATAATACCCTCTGTGGGGGAATGGGATGGAGATCCAATTAGAGAGGAGCTAAATGACTGTCTTCTTTCTGTGAAGGCCCAGTTAAGAACCTTTTTGTGAGTTTCTAAATTAAGGATGATGGGACAACTTCAGGGCTCAACCAAACAAGGCAGGTTCCATCTCTGAGATACTCGGTTATCCACATCTGCACCCCCCTCTCCCCGCACCATATGAGCTAACTTTTAGAAGTAACGGGTAGACTGACAACTTCTAGGACATTCATCACATGCAGTACTAAATTTTATCAGTCCTCACTCTAGACAAGTATCTTCAGGGGCACAGAAGGTAATTACATTGTATGCATCTGTACTGATGTTTTCTAATTGGGGAAAATATTTTTTTCAGGCAATATATTCTTGCCTCTTTATAAATTATGGAGAGTCTTGATGCCACTTGTAGATTTTTGCATCCTGGATGTTTGCAGACTATGTTGCTAAAAGCTAAGTGCAATATTTCACAAAGGAATTTAGTCACGCTATACTCTGGGACTTGAGATATTTTGAGAACTCATAAATGTTGGCTGGAAGTCCTTTATTGAGCCCATAGAGGGTTCTCTCTTTTGGTCAAGGATAATGAGAAGTCCTGGAATAATGGAGGAAAGGAAAACTTTGGAATAGAATCAATGAAATTTTAATTTTAATTTAAAAACTCTATCTTGTTTTGTCACATATTTTAGTACTTGATATTTTATTTTATTATTTCTTAATAGTATTTTTCCAACTATATGTAAAGACAATATTTTTTAAAAATCATTATTTATTTATGTAATATTTTTAGTTTTCAGTATTAATTTTCACAAGAGTTTGAGTTACAAATTTTCTCCCCATTTCTACCCTCTCCCACTCCAAGATGGCATATGATTGCCCCATTCTCTAGTCAGCCGTTCCTTCTGTCACCCCACTCCCCCCCCCACATCCCCTTTTCCCTTACTTTCTTGTAGGGCAAGATAAATTTTTATGCCCCATTGCCTGTGTATCTTATTTCCTAGTTGCATACAAAAACTTTTTTTTTGAACATCTTCTTTTAAAACTTTGAGTTCCAAATTTTCTCCCCTTTTCCCTCACCACCCACCCCCCCAAGAAGCCAAGCAATTCAACATAGGCCACACATGTATCATTATGCAAAACCCTTCCACAATACTCATGTTGTGAAAGACTAACTATATTTTGCTCCTTCCTATCCTATCCCACTTTATTCAATTTTCTCCCTTGACCCTGTCCTTTTTTGAAAGCATTTGCTTTTCATTACCTCCTCCCCTATCTGCCCTCCCTTCTATCATCCCCCCCTTTTTATCTCCTTCCTCCTTCTTTCCTGTGGGGTAAGATACCCAATTGAGTGCATGTGTTATTCCCTCCTCAGGTCAAATCCGATGAGAAGAAGATTCACTCATTCCCCCTCACCTGCCCCCTCTTCCCTCCCAACAGAACTGCTATTTCATGCCACTTTTATGTGAGATAATTTACCCCATTCTATCTCTCCCTTTCTTCCTCTCTTATCCCTTAATTTGATTTTATTTTTTTAGATATCATCTCTTCATATTCAACTCACCCTGTGCCCTCTGTCTATATATATATATATATATATATATATATATATATATATATATATATATTCACTTCAGCTACCCTAATACTGAGGTCTCATGAATTATACACATCATCTTTCCATGTAGGAATGTAAACAAAACAGTTCAACTTTAGTAAGTCCCTTGTGATTTCTCTTTCTTGTTTACCTTTTCATGCTTCTCTTGATTCTTCTGTTTGAAAGTCAAATTTTCTATTCAGCTCTGGTCTTTTCACTGAGAAAGCTTGAAAGTCCTCTATTTTATTGAAAATCCATATTTTGCCTTGGAGCATGATACTCAGTTTTGCTGGGTAGGTGATTCTTGGTTTTTATCCTAACTCCATTGACCTCCAGAATATTGTATTCCAAGTCCTTTGATCCCTTAATGTAGAAGCTGCTAGATCTTGTATTATTCTGATTGTGTTTCCACAATACTTGAATTGTTTCTTTCTGGCTGCTTGCAGTACTTTCTCCTTGATCTGGGAGCTCTGGAATTTTACAACAATATTCCTGGAAGTTATCTTTTTGGGATCTTTTTCAGGAGGCCATCAGTGGATTCTTTCAATTTCTATTTTACTCTCTGGCTCTAGAATATCAGGAGTTCTCCTTGATAATTTCTTGAAGGATGATATGTAGGCTCTTTTTTTGATGATGGCTTTCAGGTAGTCCAATAATTTTTAAATTCTCTCTCCTGGATCTATTTTCTGGGTCAGTGGTTTTTCCAATGATATATTTTACATTGTCTTCCATTTTTTCATTCCTTTGGTTCTGTTTTATAATATCTTGATTTCTCCTAAAGTCACTAGCTTCCACTTTCTTCAATCTAATTTTTGAGGTAGTATTTTCTTCAGTGGTCTTTTGGACTTCCTTTTCCATTTGGCTAATTCTGCCTTTCAAGGCATTTTTCTCCTCATCGGCTTTTTGGAGCTCTTTGGCCATTTGAGCTAGTCTATTTATTAAGGTGTAATTTTCTTCAGTATTTTTTGGGTCTCCTTTAGCAAGTCATTGACTTGTTTTTCATGGTTTTCTCGCATCCTTCTCATTTCTCTTCCCAATTTTTCCTGTCCTTCTCTAACTTGCTTTTCCAGGTCGTTTTTGAGCTCTTCCATGGCCTGAGACCAGTTCATGTTTTTCTTGGAAGCTTTTGATGTAGGCTGTTTGACTTTGTTGATTTCTTCTGGCTGTATGTTTTGGTCTTCTTTGTCACCAAAGAAAGATTCCAGAGTTTGGTCTGAATCTGAGACCATTTTTGCTGCCTGGCCATGTTCCCAGCCAACTACTTGACCCTTGAGTTTTTTGTTGGGGTATGACTGCTTGTAGAGTAGAAAGTACTTTTTTCCAAGCTTGAGGGGCTGTGCTGTTGTTTTCAGAGCTATTTCTATACAGCTAGCTTTGCCACACCAGCGCTCCTTCCCCAAGAACCACCAACCCAGACTGGGCTCAGATCTTTAGCAGGCTGTGCACTCCTGCTCTGATCTGCCACTTAATTCCTCCCACCAGGTGGGCCTGGGGCCAGAAGCAACTGCAGCTGTAGTTCTGTAGCTGCACACCCTCCCCAACCCTCCCCCCCCCCAGCCCCTGGGGCTGTGGCCAAACTGCGAACTCCTTCATTCTGTCCCCAGTAGCTTTACCCACCAGCCTTCTCTGCTGTCTTTGGTGTTTGTGGGTTGAGAAGTCTGGTAACTGCCAAAGCTCACTGATTCAGGGTGCTAGGGCCTGTTCCTCCTGGCTCCCAGTCTGGTTGGTCTGGGCACAGCCCACACTGGGCTCTGCTCCTTTCTGCTCCGAGCTCCGTGTGCGATAGACCTTACCCCATGACCATCCAGGCTGTCCTGTACTGGATCCCTGCTTCCCTGTGCTATTTCATGGGTTCTGCAGTTCTAGAATTTGTTCAGAGCCATTTTTTGTAGGTTTTTGGAGGGACCTTGCAGGGAGCTCAAGCAAGTCCCTGCTTTCCAGCTGTCATCTTGGCTCTGCCCCACAAAAGACAAATTTTAACATTCATTTTGACAAAATTTTGAGTTCCAAATATTTCTCACTCCCTCTCTCACCTCCCCTCTTCCTAAAACAGTAAGCAATTTGATATATGTACAATCATATAAAAAATTTGCATATTAGTCTTGTTGTAAAAGAAGAAATGGACCAAAAGGAAAATAAGTACTTGATATTTTTGAAGAAAAATATTGCTAGTGTTTTCTCACAAAACTCCTCTGTACATTGTATAGAAAAGGAGCATTCCAGTTTGGGAAATTGATGCTGATTATATTGATGCCAGTCCAAGGTAGAGACACTAATGTAATGCTGCAGGGCTCTGTTTTTGGCTCTGCTATATTGAACATTTTTTTAATGACTTAGACAAAAGCCTAGCTAACACACTTCTCAAATTTGTGAATGATATGAAGCTGGAAGGAATACTAATTTATTGAATGAAAGAACTGGGATCTAAAAAGATCTCGAAAGCCTAGAATGGTGGGCTGAATTTAAAGGTAATAAATGGAAAGTCTGCCATTTTGAGTTCAGAAAATTAACTTCAGAAGTCCAGTTATAACTAGACAAAAGTTCTGGAGGAAAATATCTGGAGAGTTTTAATAGAGTTTAATGAGTCAATAGTTTGATATGATACTCAGGGGGAAAAAGCTCATTTACTTTTAGTTTATAACAAAGGAAGTACAAGGCCTGGTATGAGAGAGTGAGGGTTAAATTCCATATTAAGGCTATAACTAATACCTAAAAGTGGAAAATATTTGGGCATTTTTACTCTCAGTGAAATCAAATTGGATCACATATTACTGATAGTTCAAGGAGAGATATCAGAGGAGAGTATAAGGACAATAAACCAGAAAGGAATTCTGGGAGTGGTATAGGTTTGTAGTTGTGATAGTTGTGGGACTCTGGGAGTATTTCTCATCTTGTCTCTGTATTTTTATGTAGCTGCCAGTCTTTGTTGCAGAAGTGATTGGTGGGGATTGGCAGGAGTATGCATGGGTTATCTAATTTAGATCAGCAACTGTGTTAATGCTGCTTGAGTCCAAACACACATTTTTGGGGAACTGAGTGAGTATAATTTGTGTGTTGGGTTCAGCTTAGAACTGCATGTCTGAGAGTGTCAGTTGAGTTTAGCTCTAAATCCACTATATCAGGGCTGTCAAACATGTGACTGGTGGGGCACATCATGGCCCACAATGTGCAACACTTTGATGTGAGACTGAATCAGATTAAAACGTAATTGGGAAATATTTAACAAAATAAAAAATACAATAGAGCATAGATAATATTAATATGTGATTTTCTGCACCTGCAGAGGTCCTTATGACTGGTTTGGTGGCTCTGTTTCTATTTGACATTGACACCACTGCACTATACATGTTTATGTACTTACATAAAAATTGGGAGGTTATTAGAAACTCAACTAAATTTTCACATTCAATCATTCTCCTTTTAAAGGCAAAAGCCTTTTCAACTCAAGGTTCCCTGTATTTATACATTTGAAGGAGGTGGTTCAACCTCCAACTTAATCAAGAGGTATAGAATATAATGAAATGGTTGTTGTTAAGGAATTTTCCTACGTTACTAAAACATATGAATAAGTCCGTAATTAGCTCTGGAGGGTTATAAGGCTTTGGCCATTGCACAAAAGGCAAATGACCCCAAAGAGAAAATATCTTGTAATTTGCTTAGAGAATCAGGCAGATCCTTTTGTCATGTACTTGGGGGAATAGCCCAAGACAGAGTATAATACAAAAAAAAAGAGCTCTGGCAGAAGAGGGAAAGATGTAATTAACATCTTGCTAGGAAGTGATCCTACATATATTCAAAAAGAGCCTATTTGAATTTGAAAGTGTATAGAGAATGCATATCGAGTTCTCCCTCAAAAGGCTTTATTGATACTTCCTGGGACTTTTACATAGAAAAATAAGACAAAACTTTAAATGTAGAAACTGTTCAATCACCCCTTGCTCACATAAATAATCAACCTTGGCACCTTAACTAGACTAGGTCTGAGGGTAAATAATTATTTGCCATTTGCTCAATAGAGAGTGTTGGGGTATTTAAACTAATATATAATTATTAAACATATTTCTCCACAAGGTCTTCCTCTGATGCCCTAAAGAAGCATGGAAGCCATCTGAGGCTGTGCCAGCAGAATGTATTGAACTGTCTTACCTCATGTTTGGAGTTTTGCTTAGTTATTTTTTTTTTAAAGAAACACTGACCTTTGGGGTAAAAAAAAGTAGAACAAAAAAAGGATCATGAAAGGGTAACAAAAACAAAATGTTTGTAGAACTTAAAGAAACAGGGGAAATTAAAGTGGAGGACCAGAAGTAAAGTACCACAGACCTTTCCTTGATCCTCCTACAGGGGAATCATTTTATTTTGTGGGATAAAATTTCAAAGTTAGAGGGTGCACAAATGGAGAAGGGAAATTGGGAGTGATGCATTCCTAACAAATTCATTGCTAAGCTCCCAGTGAAGGGAGGATGATTCCAACACTTTCTCAGCAAGATGGGGGCCTTGAAGGAGGATGCAGAAAAGAGGAATGAAGTATGGGAGATTGGAAGGGGAAGTCTCAAATGAAATATATGTAAAGTACCTGCACAGTTCTTGGCACATAGTAACTTCTATATAAATGCTAGTAGTAGGAGGAGGAAGAAGGGGAAAAGGAGGAGGAGCAGGAGCAGGAGGTGGAGGAAGAGAAAGAGGAGGAGTTGCTGTTGTTGGCATCTCACCTCAAGGGAAGGGTGTGTCCCACTGTTGAAGAGCACTCCCAAAGGGAAGGTGAGGTATGCCTATGACAGGAGATGGTGATCCCATGATGGCTTTAATCTCAAAGGAGATGGTCTATTGATAAGCTATTTTCTTTGAGGATAATGACTCTATTAGCAATATCTTGGCCCAGAAAAAGAAATGTATGAACTTCTAGGGACAACAGACATACAGAATGGTGCATGTGTGTGTGTGAAGGGGCATAGACTTAGAAATGAGATGGCACAGTTCGTGGAAAAATGACTGGTCATGATGAGATCAGGGAAGTAGGACTGGGATACACTATTTGTGACTCAGAGGACTTTCTATTACAAAGTGCAGCTTCTACCCAACGTTGGCAGTCTTGCAAATATATAATATTTGATAATTCTAAGAGTGAAAGAGAAAAGAAAAATGATATACTGGAGCAAGATCTATGAAAGCAGTAATATTGAAATTGGTTGAAAGAGGAAGCTCAAACCTAATACTTTGGAAGTTTTAAAACCATGAGGATCACAGCGGCATTAAAGATGGAACAAATAAGGGTATAGTCCATGAGTCAGAGAACTGTATTTCAGGATAGACTGGAAGGGAATAGAATTAATGAAAAGAACAAAACAAATAAAATCTTAGGAAAAGGTAAAAAGATTAAAATTAGAAAATGGCAGAAGTGGGAGAGAAAAAGGAGCATATTTTGAATTAATTACTTAACTGAGGGTAAAGAAAGGGAAAAAGAGAGGGGAAAAAAGGAGATCAACAAACAAAAGATGAAAAAATAAATAATTTAAGTAAATTTCAAAACTAGGGACAGAATAGGCAAATAGGAGTAGGGGAAAGAGACAGCCTGTGGAAATAGATTACTGTAGCATTAAAGTTGTTTGAAAAAAAAATGAATTTCAGAGGCAAACTTCTCATTTAAATGATAGAGAAGTAAAAAAATTTAAGCAATAGAAAAGAAATAAAAAGAAATGAAGAAAAGCACAATCCTGCTACTAAGAACTTTAAATGTGAATGGTTTCATTCCCAGGATATATAAGGAGCTGTTTAAAATTTGTGAGACAGAACTATTCTCCAACTGATAAATGATCAAAACATTTCAACAGGCAGGTTTTTTATGTTTTTCTTTCTATTTCTATTGATTTCATTTCTATATATGTTACAAATAAGATAGTTGAACAAATAAATGATATAGCAGTTGAACTTTGCAAGGGAGAAGAAGGACCTACTGAAAAAGGTGGAAAGATTAATTTGGTGCCAGAATTGTTTACATATGTAGTTTCCATGCTATCTGAAAGCTGTAATTCTTTTTTTATTTATTTAATATTTTTAGTTTTCAGCATTGATTTCCACCAGATTTTGAATAAAAAATTTTCTCCCCATTTCTAACCTCCCCCTCACTCCAAGATGGCATATATTCTGATTGCCCCATTCCCCAGTCAGCCCTCCCTTCTGTCACCCCACTCCACCCATCCCCTTTTCCCTTACTTTCTTGTAGGGCAAGATAGATTTCTATGCCCCATTGCCTGTATACCTTATTTCCCAGTTGCATGGAAAAACAACTTTTTTTTTGAACATCTGCTTTTAAAACTTTGAGTTCCAAATTCTCTCCCCTCTTCTCTCTCCACCCACCCTCCCTAAGAACTCTCACAATTCAACATGGGCCACACATGTATCATTATGTAAAACCCTTCCACAATAGTCAAGTTGTGAAAGACTAACTATATTTTGCTCCCTCCTGTCCTGTCCCCCTTTATTCAATTTTCTCCCCTGACCCTGTCCCTTTTTGAAAGTGTTTGCTTTTGATTACCTCCTCCCCCTATCTGCCCTCCCTTCTATCATCCCCCCTTTTTTATCCCCTTCCTCCTTCTTTCCTGTGGGGTAAGATACCCTATTGAATGTGTATGTTATTCCCCCCTCAAGTGAAATCCAATGAGAGCAAGATTCACTCATTCCCCCTCACCTGCCCTCTCTTCCCTTCCAAAAGAACTGCTTTTTCTTGCCACTTTTATGTGAGATAATTTACCCCATTCTATCTCTCCCTTTCTCCCTCTCTCAATATATTCGTCTCTCATTCCTTAATTTGATTTTTTTTAGATATCATCCCTTCATATTCAACTCACCCTGTGCCCTCTGTATATATATAATGTGTGTATATATATATATATATATATATGTGTGTGTGTATATATATGCATATATATACATATCCATATATACATATGCATTGACCTCCAGAATATCATATTCCAAGCCCTTTTATCCTTTAATGTAAAAGGTGCTAGATCTTGTGTTATCCTTATTGTGATTCCACAATACTCAAATTGTTTCTTTCTGGCTGCTTGCAGTATTTTCTCCTTGATCTGGGAGCTCTGGAATTTTACAACAATATTTCTGGAAGTTATCTTTTTGGGATCTTTTTCAGGAGGCCATCAATGGATTCTTTCAATTTCTATTTTACCCTCTGGCTCTAGAATATCAGCAGTTCTCCTTGATAACTTCTTGAAAGATGATATCTAGGCGCTTTTTTTGATGATGGCTTTCAGGTAGTCCAGTGATTTTTAAATTCTCTCTCCTAGATCTATTTTCCAGGTCAGTGGTTTCTCCAATGAGATATTTCACATTGTCTTCCATTTTTTCATTCCTTTGGCTCTGTTTTATAATATCTTGATTTCTCCTAAAGTCACTAGCTTCCACTTGCTCCAATCTAATTTTTAAAGTAGTATTTTCCTCAGTGGTCTTTTGGACCTCCTTTTCCATTTGTCTAATTCTGCCTTTCAAGGCATTCTTCTCCTCATTGGCTTTTTGGAACTCTTTGGCCATTTGGTTTAGTCTATTTTTAAGGTGTAATTTTCTTCAGTATTTTTTGGGTCCCCATTAGCAAGTCATTGACTTGTTTTTCATGGTTTTCTTGCATCATTCTCATTTCTCTTCCCAATTTTTCCTCTACTTCTGTTACTTGCTTTTCCAAATCCTTTTTGAGCTCTTCCATGCCCTGAGACCAGTTCGTATTTTTCTTGGAGGCTTTTGATGTAGGCTCTTTGACTTTGTTGACTTCTTCTGGCTGTATGTTTTGGCCTTCTTTGTCACCAAAGAAAGATTCCAAAGTCTGAGTCTGAATCTCAGACCATTTTTGCTGCCTGGCCATGTTCCCAGCCAACTACTTGACCCTTGAGTTTTTTGTTGGGGAACGACTGCTTGTAGAATAGAGAGTACTTTGTCCCAAGCTTTAGGACCCCAGTGCTGCTATTTTCAGAGCTACTTCTACATGGCAAGCTCTGCCACACCAGTACTTCTTCTCCCCCAAGAACCACCAACCAGGACTGTGGCCCAGATCAGGCAGGGCAAAGCAGGCTTTGTACTCCTGCTCTGATCTGCCACTTAATTCCTCCCACCAGGTGGGCTTGGGGCTGGAGGCCACTGCAGCTGTAGGTCCGTAAGCAGCCCCAGAGCTGCACCACTTCTGTGTCCTTGGGGAGGTGGCCTAACATGAACTCCTTTCACTCTGTCCCAGCAGCTTTTCCCACTAGCCTTCTCAGTTGTCTTTG
This sequence comes from Trichosurus vulpecula, assembly GCF_011100635.1. Taxonomy (NCBI): domain Eukaryota; kingdom Metazoa; phylum Chordata; class Mammalia; order Diprotodontia; family Phalangeridae; genus Trichosurus; species Trichosurus vulpecula. The sequence continues at coordinate 256,978,429 of NC_050577.1, forward strand.
ACATTTGTGGGTTGAGAAGTCTGGTAACTGTCACAGCTTACTGATTCAAGGTGCTAGGGCCTGTTTCACCTGGCTCCTGGTCTGGCTGGTCCCAGTGCAGACCACCCTGGGGTCTGCTCTGCTCCCAGCCCCACGTGATAGACCCTTCCCAGTGACCATCCAGGCTGTCCTGGGCTGGAGCTCTGCTTCCCTTTGCTATTTCGTGGGTTCCTCAGCTCTAGAATTTGTTCAGAGCCATTTTTTATAGGTGTTTGGAGGGACCTGGGGGGGGTGCTTAAGCAAGTCCCTGCTTTCCAACCACCATTGTGGCTCTACCCCTAACAGTCAGTTTTCAAAGGAATAAATCCAAGTTATTAATAACCATGTAAAATGTTCTAAATCACTAGTTATTAGATAAGTCAGCTCTGAGGTTCTACCTTGTACTTATCAGATTGGCAAAATTGACAAAAAAGGGAAAATGATAAATGTTGGAGGGACTGAAGGAAAACAGGCACACTAATGCAATGTTGATAGAACTGTGAATTGATTCAGCAATTTTGGAAAACAATTTGAAACTGTTTTCAGAAAGTTACTAAACTCTGCATGCTCTTTGAGAAAACAGTACATACTACTAGACCTCTATTCCAAAGAGATCAAAGAAGGAGAAAAAGGACAGATATGCAAATAAATAATAGCTTGAGTTATAGTGGGAAAGAACTGGAAATGAAGGGAGGGTACCCATCATTTGGGGGAATGTTTTAACAAATTATTGTATATGAATATAATGGAATACTATTGTACTAGGAAAAATAAAAGTGATGATTTCAGAGAAACCTAGGAAGTCTTGTATGAACTGATGCAGACCAAAGTAAGAAGAGGCAGGAAAACAATTTATGCATTATGTACTAATAGTATTGTAAAGACCAAAAAAAAAACTTTGAAAGACTTAAGAACTTTGAACGGTGCAATCAGTAACCATAATCCCAGGTGGTTGATGATAAAGCATGCTGCCAGCCTCTTGAGAGAGAAGTGATGAACTCATGGTGCAAAATTAGACATATATTTTTGGATGTAACCACTGCAAAAATTTGTTTTTCTTGACAATACATCTTTGTTACAAGGGTTTTATTTGTCTTTTTTTCCCCAGTTGGGAGGAGGTGGTGGTAGATAAAGGAGAGAGTTTTAAAAATGCTTGTTAATTAAAAAAATAAAATAATTATTAAAACTGGAAAAAAATAAATAAAATGAGAATGGCAGAAGGAATAAGAAGCAAAATACCACAATCTCTTGTATAGAAGAAATACATACAACAGTAGAAATATACACAAAATAAAAATAAGAGGCTGGAACAAAATTTACTACACATCAGGTAAGCAAAAAAAATTTGGAATTGCAACCATGCTATCAGACCAAGCAAGAAAAAAAGTTACACTATTAATAGAAATAAAAGGTAAATATCAAGTATACACAAAACATCTGGAATGGCAATCATACTATCAGGCAAAAAAGTAAATAAATTAAAATATTAGTGGAAATAAGAGGTGAACATTAAATAAATACAAAAAATGTAAGACAGAAAAAGTAAGTAAAAAGTCTCAATATTAATAGAAATAAGCAAGGAAATTTTATTATTCCTAAAAAAAACCATGGACAATGAACCAATAATAATACTAAATATGCACTGAAGCAGCATAGCATCTAAATTCATAAAAGAAAAGTTAATTGCTAAAATATCTAAATAGTAATTCAGAAATGATAGGAGACTTTAATGTTCTTGCCTCAGAGCTAGATATTTCTAAAAGAAAGATAAACAAAAGACAAAATATAGAACTGAACAAACCATTGGGTAATTTAGAGGTGAAAGACTAAATGACATTTTCTGAATTCTAAATGATGTACATATTTCTCAGTATCACATCACAACTTTGAAAAAATAGACTGTACTTGGGCACAAAGAAATTGCAAATAAATGCAAAAAATCAGACACATGAAAGACATCCTTCATAGATCATAACATAATAAAAATAATAACTGTTACAGAGAACATAAACAAAAAATCATAGACCTAATTTAAGACATGACATCTGGACAATAACAATAAATTTGTTAAAGACTATGATGATGAGGCAATATGCTCATTTCTGGGCTTCCCTGGAGGGAAAAAAAAATCATCCCTGAGAACATACCTGTACAAAATTGAAAAAGAGAAGAATTTGAGCTGTATTTTCAATTTAAAAAGCAGGAACTCCCCACCCCAAAATAAAGAAATCCAAAATAAGTACAAAAGAGGAAATATTAAAAATTAAGGAAAAGATAGATAAACAAAAAGATAATAGATCTGATAAAGCTAAAAGCTAGTTCTTTGGAAAGACTTAAAAAACTGATAGATCTTTTACCAATTTGGTTTTTAAAAAGAGGAGAAATATGGAATTAACAAAATAAGCTACTTGAAATCACAATAGAAAAGAAATAAAAATAGTTAATAGAATCAACTGTACAGAATTACACAATAGCAAAACTGAGAAGTAAAAAGAAGCTAGACAATTACCTACATAAATATAAAATACTGCAACAGAAGACCAAATAGGGATCTTCACTAATATAATTTCGGAAAAGGAAATTAACTGGTTGCAAAGAAACTACCAGGAGTATAAAGAATCCTGGTCAGATGGATTAACAAGAGAACTCTATCAAACTTTTAAAGAACAATTAATAGTTATGATGTTGAGAAAGAAAACCCTCTACCAAATTCCTTCTAGGAACCATAATTCTAATACCCAAAATAAGGAAGTATAAGGTAAAGAAAGAGATACCAATAAAGAAATACTAATATAAAATCCCAGGTCAGCCATTGTGAAACCTTAGGAAAATCCTTTAACTTTTCTTATTCTTTATTTCCTCTTGTGTAAGTGGAGGGTTTTAACTAGATGCCCTTTTAAGTTCCTGTCCAACTCTGAATCTCTGATTTAGATTCTCTTTAATATCAAGAAATTCAGAGTTAAACTTTGCCAAAAGAGCATTTGCAATTTATTGAAAAAGAACTCTTCAGTAAGATCAAATTGGATTTATATCAGCAATGCAAGGATGACTCAACATTGTGAAAATAATTAACATAATCATATTAAAAACAAAAATGAAAAAACCATGATTATATAAATAAATCACCAAAAAAGCTGTTTATAAAATATAATACTCATGTTAAAAACTTTACAAAGCACAGACAAAGAAGAATCTTTTTTAATGGGATAAATCAAAAGATTTCAGAGTACATATAAGTGAACTTTTTGGAGCACTCCCCTCCCCCCCCATTATTGGATAAGGATAAAAGGAACAGAGCTACCTCTGTGCAGGCAAACCCCTTTTGTACATTCTCTAAGTTCTAAAGGATTTAAGACTTTACCAGAGGCCGAACTAATCAGAGTGAGTTGCTTGACTCTGACCTTGAAGGGTACTGGTTGAACGAGACAGAGAAAAAAAAGCCAAGTGAGATGACAACCCAGTTGGGGTGGTGGGGGGGAGACATGACCAAAGCCATGGCCTAGTTTATGTCCCACTCTTGTTCTAATGGAGCTGATGTGTTCTCATAAACATTATTTTCTTTCTTAGTATAGCCCATCCAGTCACTCTGTGAAAGCGCATGGAAATGTGGTTATCTAGGAGTACTTTTGAAAGGCACTTGTCCCATTAAGCTTAACTGAAATAGCAAGTCCTACAGTGTCATCCCTTAGTTCTTAATGTAATCATCATTCAGGCCAAACACCATGCAGCCAGTGCTATTTTTTCCACAGTTATCTTCGTGTATTTATAGTGTTTCTATGCATAGCAGAGGTTTTATAAGATACACATATATACACAAAGTGATTCCTTTGTGTCTAAGAAGCTTGGCAAAGTTCGCAGAAATTGTTAGTGATGGAAATAGCAATATTGTGAGTGAACTCAGATGTCATAGAAATTTGCATACATTGCAGATTCAGGTTGCCTTTCTTTTTTAAAGGCACAATACACATTTACTCCCTTGGAATGATGTCAAATACTTTGGCCACATGAGAAGACAGGACTTACTGGAAAAGACCCTGATGCTGGGAAAGATTGAAGGCAAAAGGAAAAGGAGATGGCAGAGGATGAGATGGATAGAGAGTGTCATGGAAACAATGAATATGAACTTGATAGACTGCTAGAGATAGTGGAGAATAGGCTGGCCTGGTGTGCTATGGTTCCATCGTGAAGTCAGACATGACTGAACAACTGGGCAGCAACAACAAGGACATTTTAAAAAGTTACTAAAACGTCTATGCCCTTTGATCTGGAGATTCTACTCTGAAGTGCATATCCCAGGGAAGTCAAAGATGGAAAGGAAGGTCCCAGGTAACCAAGATATTCATAATGGCACTTTTTGTGGTAGGAACCCCCCCTCCCCAGTATACTTGTAAGTGCCCATCAGCTGGGGAATGGTTAAACAAATTGTGGCACATGAGGATAATAGAATGTTATAGAGCTGTAAGAATGGGGAAGTTGAGAGACAGTGTGGTACTGTTTAAAGAGTGACAGATTTGGAGCCAAAGCATGCTGAGTAAAAATCTCATCTTGACCACTCTACTTGCATAACCTTGGGCAATCAAGATTGGGCCATCACTTATCCTCTCTCAGCTTCAGTTATCTTGACCGTGAGACCAGAGGGTTGGATTAGATGGCCTCTCAGTTATCTTCCAGATCTAAATCTATGATCTTTAGAGGCAACAAGATAGAATGGAAAATCTCACCTTGGAAACTTTCTAGTTGTGTGAACCTGGAAAGTCACTTAATCTCTCTGGTCTTCAGTTTGCTCATCTGTGACATGAGGGGGTTGGATCTCTAAGGTCTTTTCCAACTCTAAACCTATGATTTTATATACCCATAAATATGAAGAATGCAGAAAAGCATGGGAAGGCCTTATAAATTGATGCAGAACAAAACAATCAGAAAACAATATACACATTGACAGTAATATAAATGGAAAGGAAAAAAAAAACCAAAATTGAACCTGGTATGACCAAACCTGCCCCCTAAAAAGAGCCAAGAAAAGCTACCTCTTTTCCTTCTTTGCAGAAGTTGGGGAATGATGACTATGTAATATTGTATGTACTATCAGACAAAGCTAATGTATTAGTTGTTTTTTCTGAATATTTTTTCTCACTTTTAAAAAATTTTCTGTTATAAAGTCTGGCTTTCTAGATAGGGATGAAGGAAGGAAATATTTGGGAATGAAGGTGATCTAAAAGTTCAACAAAACATTTTTTCTCTCACTGGAAGAGTAATGACCACATCTAGAATGGTAAGGATCTGAAAGCGAGGGAAATCATCCACAGGAGCTTGTTTTTTTTTTAAATAAAGAATATCAAATGGTGTTTTTTACCCACCACAAAAATCTTCTAACTTATATTAAAGTAGCACAATGGCTTCTAATCAGTATTGGGCTTTGGAAAACTCCTCCATGCCTTCTGGTGTGACTCATCAGCATGGCTTATCTCCGCTTTTTTTTAATATCTAAACTGGGACACCTGCCTATTCTTTCACTAGGGCTATGACAAGCTAGGCTAGAAATCCAATTTTCCTATTTTATCTTCTTTGATAGATACAGGTAGCATTTTATTCTCTAAAGTTCTCAAGGACCAAAGAGGGTTCACAAAAACTTTTTTAAAAGTCATAATTCTAAGGATTTATATTGATAAATAAGCTGCAGCAGCACCTCACGTATTCAAAAGCTATTTATGTGGCAATCTTAGCTGTTCATAATGTGACCAAGGACTAGGAAGTAAGCCAAGGAATCATCAGAATAGCCAAAATGGAGCAGGGAAGTGAGATGATTATAATGATGGTACCTTAGGAACATTATTTCAGCAGCAGGTTGGAGGATCGATTGGAGGGGCAATCTACTGGAGGCAAGATCAATTGGGAGGTCCGTGCAAGAAGAGACAAGGGCCTGACCTGGAGTGGTTGCAGAGGGAGTGGAGAGGAAAGGTTTGTAAAGGGATTTATGATTCTCCTATTAATTGATATATGTAGTGATTATACTGACTATCTGGATATCTTAGAACTCCCATTTTCCCGGGAGTCAGAAACAGACTGTATCTTAAAATGATCAATCAGACCCTTGGTAAGTGAACCAAATCAAAGACTGTAAAGCCTGTTCATATCACAGAACTCTGGTTCTGTCCCCTACCAAGTAATCATGATCCCCAAGACTTAAGACAGTTGATTTAATAACTGGTCCCACAGGATCCAGGAACACCTGCATTGCCCGTGCATGAGCCTGCCATGGGAACGGCTAAGAATGATTATGTCGTGGTCCAACCCACTTGTGATTTTTTATATATATAAGGCACTGAAGATTTCATGGTTTGCAAACTGCCTTCCTCACTCTGAAATTGATTAAATCACTACTTGATTCTTGGCATACCTGCCTCTGACTTACTATGTTTTTGCCTCTGGCCATTCCCAGGTTAGACACTAGTCCAGTCTGGACTACATTTAAATTTCTGATAACAAGGGATATTCTGATACAAGAGATATTATGGAGGTAAAAAATTATAACTTTTCCAATTTGGCCAGCTGGAGGTCATCCTCTTTAGGGAGAGGGCTTGGAGAAGGGGTGTGAGAAATCAATTACCTTTATTTCTAACCCAGCACCCCCCACCACATAACAACTGAAGTAGATGCATTTTCAAGCCTAGCCTTCCCTGCCCCCACACACAATATAATGTTAGGGGCTAGGAGTAGAGCCTGTGATTTTCTCCTTTATTTTAAGAGAGAAAAAAGCCCTTAATTATACAATTAGAAATGAAAGACTTAAACATGAAAACCCATTAACATAAACGAGAGTCAGTTGGTAGCTAAATGATGCTATCAAATCCTCATAGGACTATAGTTGTAGAGCAAGAAGGGACCTTAGAAACTATCTAATCCAACCTCCTCATTTTAAAGATGAGAAAATTTGAGAACCAGAGGGATCAAGTGATTTTCCCATAGTGACACAGCTAATAAATGGCCAAGGCAGGATTTGAACTCAGGTTTCACATTCTATCCTCCTATACTCTGTCCACAGAATCATGCTGTAGTTTGCCTTGCAACTGTGATTAGGGAAAAGGTGTCATAAGGCTTTGGTCACCTGGAGCAAGAAAGGAGATATCCTTTAGGAATGTGACAGGGAGGATGAAAGTAGAAATACAAACTTAATGGACTTCATGATTCTTCCTACAGCTATCTTCATTTATCTGTATGTGGGCTTGGAAAGAGAAAAGAGAAAAGCTGTATACAGAAGTATTTCATGTCAGGCATAGCTGGCCCTGGTTCTCTCTCTCTCTCTCTCTCTGTCTCTCTGTCTCTCTGTCTCTCTGTCTCTCTCTCTCTCTCTCTCTCTCTCTCTCTCTGTCTCTCTCTCTCTCTCTCTCTTTCTTCCTCCCTCCCTCCCTCCCTGCCCTAACAGACATATTTATATACACATATATTTATACACACAGATATATGTATATACCCATGCACATACATATATGCATACACGTTCAGTTGTTTCAGTCACATCTGACTCTTTGTGACGCCATTTGGGATTTTCTTGGCAAAGATACTGGAGTGGTTTGCCATTTCCTTCTCTAGCTCATATGAGAAAACTAAAGCAAACATGGTTAAGTGACTTGCCCAGGGTTACATAGCTAGTGTCTGAGGCCAGAGTTGAATTTATTGAGAATTTGTTGGGAACAGATTTGAACTTCCTGACTCCAGGCCCAGTGCTCCATGCACTGCGCTATCTAGCTGTGCTAGTCATATGATTTGGGGCAGCTCAGTTTACTTCTCTGAGGTGGCTCAGTTCCTCATCTCTAAAATGAGCTGGAGAAAGAAATGGCAAGCCACTCCAGTGTCCTTGTCAAGAAAACCCCAGATGGGGTCACAAAGAATCAGACAAGACTGAAAAATGACTTGGCAAGAACAAAACTTACCTCTCTAAGCCTCAGTTTTCTCAACTTTAAAATAGAGGTAATAACACTTGCTTTACCCGTCTCAGAAAATTGTTGTAAAGATGAAATTGGATTTGTATGTAAAGTAACCCTAAACTACTATAAAAACATAAGCTATTACTGTTATAGCATATGCATCTAAGACTTGAGCCAGTCCTCCCTCCCCATCCCCAACTCCTCCATGAATGTTTACAATGCATAGAATGCCTGATGGTTCAGTGGAGCTTCTACTTTGGCAGAACTCAGCAGAAGATAAAGAACCATGTAAAGGGAGACATGGGAGATGCAGGAGGGAGGCTGGGCGCTGTCCAGAGTAGCTAGGGCTTTGCTAGATATCTGAAGGACAAGGATCCCTTGTGGTCTGCTAGTGCCACACAGACTCACCAGAGACTGATGAAAGGCACTGAATCAGTACTTCCAATAGCCTTGTGTTTCCTTTTACAAGGCAAGGACTTCAGTGAGTGGTTCTACAAATTTGTGGAGACCAGAAGCTGAACCTTCAGAGGAGAAAATAGAGTTTGCTTAGGAGTGGGAGGAGGGAAAGAATCTTCCCCAGTTCCTTTATGGAGAGCTCAATTATAAGTCCTTTCTGCATTTATGACTACCTTAAATAAACCCATTTTGTGTTGAATGCATGTTAGACTGAGTGCTTAATAAATATGATCTCTTAGCATTATATCCTGGTTCTGGGATGATACAGTGAAAGTTTAGACAGAGAAAGGGTCTAGTTCTCTGACATTCACCTTTTGCTAGTACTGTGATATTGGACTTAAATGCACAACTTAAATCATCACCATTTAGGTTCAATGTGAAAAATGTTAAGTTCTCATGAACGATAACAGCTGAGTACATTTTATTTTATACCTTGGTATACCTTCTTAAAACTGAAAAGTAGCAACAGATGAATATATTCTGTGGATGACTGTTAGACATTCCTTGCAAATGCCATCCAAACGACCTCCAGTAAAAGTCAGCTACATCTTTCCAGTGAGTGATAGATAGTCCATGGAAATGAGGAAGTCCAAAGAATGAAAGTCATTCAAATACTTGCTGCTCTTCATATTGGGGATCACAAGCTCAGGAAGAATTCCAAATGCATTGAACAGCATAAATATTACATGCCTCTTTATCCAGAATGAAGGATCTGAAGTACCTTATAGTGATGATCATGACGATGATGATGATAGCATTATATGGCATCTACTATGTTCCAGGCACTGTGCTAAGCTTTAACAATCAGTATCTCATTTGATCCTCTCAACAACCATGGGTTGTTGTGCTATTATTACCCCCATCTTACAGTTGAAGAAACTGAAGCAAATAGATGTTAAATGACTTGCTCAGGGTCTCACAGCTAGGAAGTGTCTAAGGCTGCTTTTGAACTCAGATCTTTCTGACTCCAGGCCCAGCATAATCTCCACAGAGTTACCCAGCTTCCCTGTAGACAGATGTTCTCAAACTATATCTCTCCTCTTCATTTCTTTGCTCTCGGATTGTTACTATTCCTTCTCATCTTGGAATTTGGGAGTCCTGCAAAAAGTCTATTATAATAGACTTCCATAGTTCCTGAAGTCTGAAGAGCTGAGTTTAAATGCTAGCACTGACATTTAAAGCTATGTGACTGTGGACAAGACATTCAACTTTAGGGAGGCAACTTACTCAAAGACAGAGCCCCAGATTTGGAGGAAAAGGACCTAGATTCTGACTCTGTCATTTACTGTCTGTGTGATCTTGGGCCTCAGTTGGCCTCAGTTTTCCTCAAAATGAGGTTGTTGGGACTAGATGACTTCTAACATCTCTTTCACCTCCAATGATCCTGGGGCCTCTTTTACTTAGTTTATTCTTTTGTAAAATGAGAATATTAATATTTGCATTAACACAGAGATTTGTAGGAAGGAAAGGTCTTGATAGAAAAAAGTCAAGGCATATTATAAATGTTAATCATGATTATTATTCTTTGGGCTAAAGTACTGAAGACCCCTATTCAGATGTTGTAGTATTAATGTGATCAAAGATCTTCCCCACCCATTCAATAGGCCTCAGGTGGGGCTAGGTGAAAAAGCTTGATTCTATCTTTGTTACTAAGTAGGCCTAAAGCCTCTTCTTACTAGGTACTAAGCCAATTTGGGCATGAAGCCCACAGGGCCCTAAAGGGAGTTGCTAAGACCAGAGCCAGTGGTATGTGCCCTGAGTTCTAGTCAATCATGAATTCAGCCAATCAGAGACCTGAGTTCTAGCCATCAGACACCCGCCCACTATGACTATATATAAGGAGAGCCCAGAGTGTGAAAGAACCAGAATTGAAGAAGAACAGAACTGAGAGCAGCAGAACTGAGAACAGCAGAACTGAGAGCAGCAGAATTGAGGCAGCAGACATTGAGAGAGAGCCAGCATTGAGGGAGACTGCAGAACAAAAAAGTTGCAGAGATCAAAGAGCTGAGAATCTACAGCATCATGAGATTAGAGAACTGAGAATCCAGAGAATCCAAGAGACTGCAAGGACTCTGAGAACTGCAAGGGCTTTCAGAACTGTGGAGAGGATGCAGGCAAGCAGACAGTTAGGATTCATGAGCGTTTACAGGGAAGGTCCTAGCAGGGGGGAAGGTTACAGGATGAACTTGGTTCCTTGCTATAATACTGTGTTATAATTTCCTTGTTGCTCCATTGAGGTGGGCTTACTGGTTTTGGAATATAATTACTAGCACATCTAATTGGAGTTATTGGTCTTGGGATTTTATCCTCTGGAGTCTAAATAAATGTTATATTTCCTCTGCCTTCTACCTAGAGAATTTCTTATACTTTGTGATTCTGAACCATTTAGGCATGTTCATGGTCATCCTCAAGGTCATGAATCTCACCTTACTGATACAAATATAAATCAACATGTCATAGATTTAGAGCTGAAGAGACAAGTGAGGTCCCTTATTTTATAGCATGTACATTTTATTATGAGAGGATCTCACCTCCTCGTTTTACCAATGAGGTATCTTCTCTGTCACACAAGTATAAATTGGTAGAGGAAGGTCCTGAACTCAGTGCACTTCCATTGGGAGGAATGTTGTTTGTGCATCAGTCTTTCCTTGCCCCTCCTCTGATATGTTTGCCATCCAAGGAGAGTCTACATCAGTGTTGCTGGGTTTGTGCTTCTGTGCAAATGTGTGCCTGTTCCAGTGTACTTGTGTACCTAGAAGGACAAGTTGGGTACAACAATGTTGCCATTTCCCAAATGGATAGTAGAAGGAAAATTTGAGAACTGCTGTGGCAGATCCATAGAAACTCTGCAATTGGCATGTTGGTCTTTCGGCTTGATAAACAACACTGGATGAATCTCACAGTCACCCTGGCAGGGAAATAGAGGATCCTATTTGCTATTTTCTACTTCTAACTTAATCTAATTTTCTGACAGTGGCATTATGAGTGAGAGGACCTCTCTAACCTGTTGTCCTCATTTCATAACCTTCTTTCCTAGCAAATGTCTCCAAAATTGACACACAAATATCCAAATGGATAGAATGTTCTAATTTGTTGAAATTAATCCTTATGGATGCATCATTTTTTGGTGCCCATGTCCCTCCTAATAGTACTAATGAGTTTTATGTATATGCCCCCAAAAGAAGCACTATTACCCTTAATTTAATTAAATAGTAATTATGCTAACAGAATTTTACGTGCCATATTTGCATTTAGAGATATAAAGCAATTACCTTTAATGGAAAACTCCTTTTGCAAGAAAGTTAAATCCTGAACTGAGCAGCCTTCCAGACACAACACAGCACTAACCAAATTGAACATGAATCCTGATCCACCAATTTGTATCACTCTAAGCCATTAGAGACAAAAGGGCAAAGAGAACTTCTTCATGAGAAGCCAAGAAAAAAAATACCCAGAAAAGTTAAAACTAGAAAACATTTACAAAAAATGGTTTATGTTCATCTAGTCCCATGAGCCTTCTAAATTGAAGCCAAATGAATGGTGTTGGTGAAAGACTGCATACAAAGAATTGTATGGAATCAGTGCTCTTAAAGCTGGCAGCCATATTTTCCTTAGGCAGCAAAGTTGTATGATTCACATTTTATAGATGAGAAAACTGAGGATCTTTGAAGTCATGACCTGCTCAAGGATGATATAGCTAGTAAGAGGTAGGGGGAAGGGGAGATCTAAATTTGAATGCACACTATACAGAGTAAATTGAATGTTAATGATGATAATCACATTTCCATGAGAAAAAAAATTGAGCCTAACCTCCAAAACATTAAAGAATGTTAAATAAATACTATTTTTAATTTAATTTAATTTACCTTTGTGAGTTTCAGTTTGTCCTTTGTACTTGATGTCTCACATAAACTCTAATATTCTATGATGTTATGAATTAGGAACATAGAATTTTTACTTCTGTTTACTACAGTATACCCCAATTAACCTATAATCTATGTTCTCAATGAAGAAGGCCTTCCTTCCTAGGATCCATATCATGGCTAACCCATGCTTGTTCATCCTGTTCAACTCTTGTCCATGTCTTCCCACAGGGTGCCACCCAACTTGCTGGTGGCCTTTCTTACTTCTGGAAATCACAAGGACCAATGAAACACACAAGATGTTTATCAGTGATCCTTTGTGCTCATCATCTGACCAATCTATATTTTTTCTCATGAATTTATTGGATGATATCCTTTATTGTGCTTTGCTTAAATAGTTCCCCATTTTTAATGCATAGAAGACCACTCATACCTAGCATGCACCATTCTATTTCTCCCTTCTGTCCATTATAATTGAGAAATTGTGGACATATATAAGGATGAATACAGATACACTTTTAGAAAACAAGGAAAACTAAGGAAGAGGGACAGAGGAAAAATTTGAATAAAGAAAATTTCTTTGAATGATTTTCCTTTTCATCCACAAATCCATCTCCAATACTTGCCTCCCAAGATCTTTGTCTTTTTCTTTCCTTTTTAATTCAATTTTATTTTTTAAAAATTAATTAATTCATTTTTAGTTTTCAACATTCACTTTCATAAGCATTTGAGTTCTAAGTTTTCTCCCCTCCCTAGTCTCCCCTCTCCCCAAGACAGCATGCAATCTGATATGGACTCTACGTATACATTCATATTAAACATATTTTTGCATTAATCATGTTGTAAAGAAGAATTAGAACCAATGGGAGCAACCACAGGAAAAAAGAAACAAAGCAAAACAAACCAAAAAAAAGAGTAAATAGTATGCTTTGATCTGCATTCAGACTCCATAGTTCTTTCTCTGGATGTGGATAGCATTTTCTATCACGAGTTTTCTGCATTCCTGGGAAGAGCTAAGTCTATCAAAGTTAGTCATTGTACACAGTACAGTACAGACTGTGTACAGTCTCCTTGCCCTCTATTGAGAAGGCAAGAAAAACACCCCCCCTGTTAGTAATAAATTAAAAGGCAAGAAAAACAAACCTGTTGCAAGCAAAACAAATTCCTGCATTGCTTTGTCTTTCCTTTCAAATTTTCTTCTACCAGATTTCGCAAAACTTCTGGAAAACTTATTCATCTTTATGCTTTCTTTTAGATTAATGAAACAATTTGCCATTTCTTGACCTTATTTACATTGATGTAGTCATTCAGAATCCCCCCTGAACCTTTTAAGATATTTGTCTACATGGCACAAATAAGCTGTTGATTCTCAGCCAACTTTTTAAGAAAGTTTGAGCCCAAGAAGTTACCATTAAGGAGAGACAATTAACAAATTTAAAAATAATTTTTTTGTTTATAGCTCTATTATAAGTACCAATTGCTTCTTGGTTAAAATAAATTTATAGGCCTTGAAAAAAAAGATTGCCGAAAGTATATTTCCTCCATGTTTTACACATCTAATTTTTTTTTCCTTCATGGAGACTTGGAAAATAAGGTTTATTATGGACCACATATATAAAAGATGGAAGTATAATGGCATGCCATTTAGTGTATTAGGAAGATTTGAATTCCAAACCTACATCTGACCCTGAAATCTCTGTTACTCTGGACCAGTTAGCTAACCTCTATGAGTCTCAGGTCTCCCTAGGACCTATCCACAAAGTCATAGATTCCTTGAGATCTTCTGAAGGGAGTTCCCACGTGGGGATTATTCATGTATATAAAAATGCAAGATAGGAAGATAGGAACAGATCAAAAGGTTTTTTTAGAGGTTATATACAATAATTTAAGAAAAATAGCATGTATTTATCTATCATCTACCTGATTATCTATCTATCTACTTATCTGCTCCTCTCTCTCTCTCTCTCTCTCTCATTCTTTCTCTTCTCTCTTCCCCCCTTTTACCTACCTACCTTTCATTGAGTCCATTTTCTTTTCTATAAACTGGGGGTGAAAGCATTTGCATTACTGACATCACAGGGTTTTTGTGACATATAAATGAGAAAATAAATATTAAAGCACTTTATTAGCATAACTGAGAAACAGCGGCTGGTGTCATTTACTTCAGTTTTCATAGATCGTAGAGTCTAGAAGGAACATTAAAAATCATCTAATTGGACTCCTTCATTTTGCAGATAAAACTAAGGTCTAGAGAGGAGAAATTGGTAAAGGTAATATTATCTGTAAATACAGCATCTGAACCCGGGTCTGACCATAAAACCAGTGTTTTGTTTAATTTTGTTTTTTTCCCCATTAGATAATTCTCCCCATTGTTGAATAAATTATTTTTTGTACATGAACCTAGGAAGAGGTGCTGCAAGGTGTGTCAGGAAACCTTCCCTATGTGTACTGTATAGATAAGGGAACACAACTAAAGAGTACTTTTCATGTGAAAAAAGGCCAAGGTCTCCCACTGCACCCAGGGCCATCTCCAGTCTTTCTGATCTATATCTTGACACTGAACCCAGATCACTCCTGAGGAGAGTTGTCCCTCCTTTAAATCCAACTCACTTGCATGTCATGGCACCACCTCCCTGATGTTATGGTCCTTTTTGAGAACGAAGGACAAATAGCAACAACTGTCCTAATAATTATAAAGTTCTTAGAAGTTACATGCATTATCTTCTCTTATTGAAATGTAAAAAGTTTATCTGTATCCCTTATGATTTCTCTTTCATGTTTACCTTTTTGTGCTTTTCTTGAGTCTTGAGTTTAAATGTCAAATTTTCTATTCAGCTTTGGTCTTTTCAGCAAGACTGTTTTAAAGTTCTCTATTTCATTAAATATCTATTTTCTCCTTAAAGAATTATACTCAGTTTTGCTGGGCAGGTTATTCTTGGTTGTAATCCTAGCTCCTTTGCCTTGTGGGATGTAGAAGTGGCTAAATCTTGTGTGATCCTTACTGTGGCTCTATGATATTTGAATTGTTTCTTTCTGGCTGCTTGCAATATTTTCTTCTTGACTTGGGAATTTGGCTATAATATTCCTGGGAGTTTTAATTTTGGGATCTCTTTCATGAGATGATTGGTAGATTCTTTCAATTTCTAGTTTAGATCAGGCCTGCACAACCTGTGACCTATAGACCACTTACAGCTCTTGGGCTGCTTATGGAACACCAAAGGATTTCTGGTGGCCTGTGAAAAATGTAGAGGAAAACTTCCTTTGTATGTAGAGGAAATCCTTTGGCGTGCTGCAAATGGCCTGGGCTGCAGGTTATGCAGGCCTGTGCTAGATGTGCTAGATATTGGGGCAGTTTTCTTTGATAACTTCTTGAAATATGATATCTAGGCTTTTTTGCCATGGCTTCCAGTTAGTCTAATATTCTTAAATTACTTTTCCTTAATCTTTTTTTAGACCAGTTATTTTTCTGATGAGATATTTCACATTTTCTCCTATTTTTCATTCTTTTGACTTCTATTGTTTCTTCATGTCTCATGGATTCATTATTTTCCATTTGCCCAATTCTAATTTTTAAGGAATAATTTTCTTTGGGAGCTTTTGTACCTTGTTTTCCATTAGGCCAATTCTGCTTTTTAAGTTGTTATTTTCTTCAGTATTTTTTTTTGCCTCTTTTACCAAGCTATTTATTCTCTTTTTATAATTTTCTTGCATTGCTCTCATTTCTTTTCCCAATTTTTCCTCTACCACTCTAATCTCTTTCTTTATTTCTTTCAGGAATTCTTGTTGAGCTCATGCATTTTTATTTGTAGCATTGCTTGTAGCTGTTTTCACATTGTTTTTTTCTTCTGAATTTTTATTTTGGTCTTCCCTGCCACCATAGTAGCTTTTTATAGTCAAGTTATTTTTTTGTTGTGTACTCATTTTTTCCAGTCTATTTCTTGAGTTATAACTTTATGTTAAAATTGGGCTCTGCTCACCTCGGGTTGAGGAGGTACTATCTCAAGTTTCAGGCATTTTTGTACTGCTTTTTCAGTGCTCATTCTGGGGGTCTGCAAGTTTTCAATGTTTCCAAGGTGGTGTGATCTGGGGAAAGGTGTAGTCAATTCTCTCTTGGTCTGCCTTCTGCTCTTTACCCAGGAAGGGCCCCTGTTTCCCTGCAGCCACAAGTGCTGGTGCTCCTCTCTGCCTTGGAACTGTGACCAGGGCCCCTTGTTTCCTTGTAACCAACCATAAATGCTTCTCTCTGCCCTGGAACTATGATCCAGAACTGCATATGGGCAATAGAATTGCTGAGTAGTACCAACAGCACCCAGTGCAAGCAAAGCATCCCCTGTAATCTTTTTCTCTCCAGTTTTCTGATCCCCTAATCTTCTCTGGGCTGAGAGCTCTGAAAGATATTTTTGCCACTGAGGCCATCTTCAGAGCCCACTGCTAGTACTGTAACCATGTGTGCTCTGGGATGCCCCCCCACCTTGGTGTCACAGACCTTTCCTGCTGACCTCCTAAGTTGTCTTAGACTGGGAAACTGTCTCACTCTGACTTTTTTTGGCTCTGCTGCTCCAAATTTTGACCATTATTTTAAAGTTGTTTGCAGGGGAATGTTAGGAGAATTTGGCTGAGTGGCTGCCCCTATTCCACCATCTTGTCTTTACCTTTCATTTGGCTAATTTATACCTCAGTTTCCCCATCTATTAAATATGTAGAAAACCACCAATCCTTCCTAATTTCCAGAGTTATTGTGAGGAGAAAATATCATTTCATCATTTTAAAAAATAGATAAAAGTCAAGCATTATAAGGCATTATCTGTAAATTTTTATTTTAACAAGTCACATGCAGAATTTTGCTTACCAACAGTTTGATGCTTGAGATTATCTTCCTAGAATAATAGTTTTTTTCTAAAAGTTTACCTTTAACTAAGAGACATATAATTCCATTTGAAAATAATAAGTTATTTGTAAAGTATTAAAGTTTTGCCCTAGTTTGTCTTCTTCTTTTCCTGCCAAGGTTTATGTAGTCAATCCATCTCTCTCTCTCTCTCTCTCTCTCTCTCTCTCTCTCTCTCTCTCTCTCTTTCTCTTTCTCTCTCTCACTTTCTCTCTATCTCTATGTACAAATGTACATATGTTCATATATATTTAAGTTGGACTGTCGTTTTGCGGAGTAGATTTTTCTCAGATATGAAAGTTTTCTTTCGTTAAATTACTCGAACACTATGTGTTTCACTTCTAGCTATTATTTAGATAATTTTAATAACAATGGGTAATATGTGAGCATTTTCAAAAAGGCAGTGTGTCTTTCCTATCTTCAAGTGAAAATTCAGTGGAAAATTACTCATTTTGAGATCTTATGAAATATGCATTTTATAACATGGTTGGTATTTCCATTTACTCAAGTACCTTGTTATACAAACCAAATTGAATTATAACTCACATTTAATCTGCATTGGTTTTTTTATATGACCAATCAACAAGACTCTCCCTGCCCCCCCACATAATTATTAGAATTTTATTCTTCTAGAAATTACCTTATATCCGATTGATTTAGTTTCTCATGTACACATTATATCCCTCTTGAAAGAATGGAAACTCCTAGATTTCAGGAACTGGTCTTTGCTGTTGTTTTTCTTTTAGTGGCTTAATTCTTGTCTGTTAACTTCATGTTAGAGTCAGGCTCTAGTCCCAAAGTGTGGGGAATTGTGTCTTAGGTTTCAGGTTTTTCATGCTGTTGTTTTCTGAGCTCTATCTGGAGGCCTGACCTGAGGTATTCTTCTCCTCCTCTGAGCTGCAACCAGGGCTCCCAGTAATACTGTCACTGCAAGTGTTCTTACTCTCTGTGGTCCCTCCAGTGGACCTGTAATTATTTCTGCCACTCTATAGTTCACTTCAAGGCATTATTTTAAATTATTTGTGGAATTTTGAAGAGCCGAGGAACTTCTTGCCTTGTTCTGCCATCTTCTCTGACCATCTCCATTGGTAGGGGTTATCCTGTTTTTGTTCCTAGCACCGTGGACAGTGCTTTGAACATAGTAGGCACTTAACAGATCTAATTCTGCATATCCAACTTTTGGAGATGGTTTGTATATGAGTTTGGGTTAAAATGTGTCAATTTTTTAAAAAAGAAAAATATCTACTCCCTCTTCAGAATTAAAAAAAAAATCTTCTAAACAATTTTCATGAAGATGTTATCTCAGGAATTTTTTTGCACCTAATCAGTACTTCATTTGAATAATAGCTTCAAGGAGAAAATTGTCATTTCCACATGAGAAGAGTGAGTTATATTGCATATGTCATTCTCCTGGCTCTTCTAGCTTAAATTCTTACTTACTGTCTTATTCTAATACAATCTAGAAAAACTTATATAAATCATGTAGTGATAATTTTTCTTTCAGAGTCCTCCACCATTTGCCTTCAACCTGCCCTTCCTGTTTTTCCCCACCTTACTTTCCAGACTGTGTTCTTCCAAAGCATACTGATTTCCCACTTTCCAAGTATAACTGAGACTAGAACAGAGCATGTGCAAAGCGAACTTACATCATTCTGGCCACCTGTTGGTTTGCTGCTGCCTTTTTAAGGAGCTAACTGCTGGTAAAGGAGGAATTTCTTCAACAGTCTTTTATGTCTTAAGCAGTTCTTGTCTGTGTAGGAAACTTCTGCTGGGCCGGAGGGTATTTAGCACTTCCCCTTTTTTCTTTTACCCTGAGAGACTCTTTGCTCAAAACCCCAGGGCACACAATCCGAACTGGCTTCCTAGGGGAGCCTATTCTCTCTTTAGAAAGGTTAAGCTCCCTCTTCTCACACTGTAACTCATTTAAACCCACACCTCAGTGCCTTGAGGAAAATTGCACAAGGCTTAGGTTTTTGATTCATATCTAGGGTCTCCCCAAAGTGGGGAAATAGAAAGGTACTCAGTGCAGGATATGACTCAAGTGAAGGACAGGCATTTATTTTGTACACACAGAAGAAATGCTAAAAGACACGAAAGACTCATCACTCATTGAAGATAAGCATTCACCAATGAAGTTGTAATTTAAAGAATTTTATGTTCAAATAATTTAGAGGTTACTACATGGTCCAGAGGATAGGGTGTTGGACCTGGAATCAGGAAGATCTGAGTTCAAATATAGCCTTGGACACTTATCAGCTATGTGATTCTGTACATGTCATTTAACTCAACTGCCTTAGTGGGGAAAATATGAACCCCAGTTTTTAAAATGGGTATAATAAGAACACCTATCTCTAAAGGTTGTTATGAGGAAATTACACAATATTTGTAAACTGCTCTTAAAACTTTAAAGTCAAAAAGAAATGCTAATTATTATGATTAATTTTGTGGTTACTTGTCTGGAGAGAATCTTAAAATTTATTGCACTTTGTCAGTTACCTATGTTCCCTCTTCTGCCCTGGTGGTTCATTTTCTTGATTGGTCTTTGCCCCTCCCAGAGCAATATTTCAGAAAAGCCCCAGTCATGCTTCCCTTCCCTCTCTCTTCTCTGACAACCTCCTTCATATCCCCCTTTTCTTCTCTCCCTCCTCACTCTCCACCTCCGGAACCAAGAACCACTAACCACGATCAAGTCAGTTCTGCATTTGTTCCTGGATGAAGTGGGTCAATTGAGAAGTTGTTCCCCTAAAAGCTGTTTCTCCTCCTGTAAATTAAAATTGCATGAGATCATAGATAAACTCTCTCTAGAGGAAGACTGGTATCTGATAAAAATACTGGACCAGACACCTATCGTCTCCTTGTTCAGGGGATCACTTCCCACAATCAATTTTGATCACTACAAGTTTGTAAACAAGGGGGAGAAGTGGTACAGTAATAGTGATATCCTTACTTATTGTTTTGTTCCTATTTAACAACTGTAGTTGCATGCTTAAATAATTTTTAGGATTGGGGTTGCCCAAAGTGATATTTTTTTGCAATAATAAAATACTATTATTCAAAAGTCTGTTCTTCTCTAGTCTGTTTATAGAGGATGACATATTCTATTTCTGACAATGAAGGTGGGGGCCTTATAATTCTGATCTGCCACAGGCAGTATAAATCAACTCTTAAATATTCCTAATAAATGTGAATATAGCTGTCAACTTGGAAAACTGTTAGGGCAATATTGAAGAGCTTGATGCTGGTCAGCCAGCATCTGAAATCACAATATGAAGCAAATAAAATAGAGGATCCTAAAAATACCACAATATCTCTTCTGCTCAGTGCTTATGTCTAAATATTTACAAGTCTGGAAGATTAATATTTAGTGCTGATGCCCAGAGCCATCTGTCATTCAGTTCATATGCTATTCTAACTCTGCTAGAATCTTTGATATTAGAAACCCTTTCTGAACCACTGGAAAATTGCATAATTTCATAGGTGTGATGATAGATTGGTCTACATCTTGACCTGGTTGTATGTGCGTAGGACAGGTGTGTGTGTGTGTGTGCATGTGTGGGAGGGAAACTGGATAAGGGAATGAACTGCCTGAAAAATGCAAGCCATTCACAAACCATCACCATAAATTATCCAGCCATAAAGGATGTCTTTTATGGGGAAATACCATTGTTATTACTGAAAGTTGTCATCACATTGTCATGTACACATGCAGAACATCTGGGAATAATTTGCATGAAAACTATGACTAAAGCATATGGTTGGCATCTTGGAATTGATTCTGAAAGCAAAAAGCCTGCAAAAGAGAATACTAGCTTTTTAGCACAACCCACTCACCTTTCTATGAGAACTGACTAAGAAACTGTTTAGATTTAGTACTAATTTGTGTTCTGTTGGGTTTTTTGTTCATTCTAAGGGGAGGCCTTCTTTGCCTCATCATTTCATCTATTCTTATAGTTGGAAAGGTCTTTAAAGGGCATATAGTCTGCCTCCTGTTCAAAATCATTAACATCCTCTATCTCATGGTGTCATGGGATCCCCAAAGCTGCATATGACCTTAGAATGCCACAAATTAACATTATCTGTGTTGCATTGTATTTATATTTATTTCATTGAACATTTCCCAATTACATTTTAATCAGATTGGGGCCAATTTAGGAGTTCTGTGGCTGGCACTGGCCCCTCTGCACATTACAACAATCCCCAAAAAGTGGTAAGCCAGCTCCTGCTTGAAGGCCTTGCTGCATAGAGAATTCAATTGTTAGCAAGTTCTTACCTTAAACTAAAATCTCCTACCCTGTAGCTTTCACTCATTTATTGGTCCTTTGGACCAAACAGAATAATTCTCAATGCAAAGATCTGAAGAATTTTCCTCCACTCCACCCCAATCCTTCTCAATTAATTTTTCAAAAGAACTTAAATGCTCTTAGTTCTATTTTTAATCCACTTTGTCGACAATCACAGTCCTGCCTCAGTTATTTGCAAAGCACAGATGGTGAGATGTTACTGTTTCTGACAGAGTGGGTTTATGAAGAATAGCAGAAGGTGAAGCACTGTTTGAAATCAGTAGCTCTCAAACTGACAGTTACTAGCCCTATGATTTTTTGGCTACTTAAGTCACTTCACTGGTCCTGAGCCTTAGTGTTCTTATCTGTAAAATGGGAATTATAATAATTTTACTATCTTACTCACAGGGTTGTTAAAGAACATGCTCTGTGTCTTTTTTTTTGGGGGGTGGGAGTGTCAGGACTTATGATTATACCTGTGCCCAGAATTTTCAATGAGAAACCCTTTCCACAAAAGTAGACAAGCAATTCATCAGTAACTTAGTCTTAAAGAGTTCTTGGGGACATTTAGAGATTAAAAGTTTTGTAGAAAGGCACAGACCACTAGTTATCAAGGCAGGATTTAACCTGGGTCTTTCTTCTATTTACTACCTGTCTCTCTTATCTACACAAATGAGCTCACTATAGTGAAATGAAGGAGGATTTGGCTTAAAATAAAGAGAAATTGATAGCCGTCGCCAGGACTAGGAAATAACAAGACATCTCTTGAATTATGTCAGATTTTAGAGATGAGTGAAGGGGGTCTACAAGTTAGTTTCTTGAGCTAAGTCAATGAGGGTATGGGGGAAGTGGGCTTGAATGCAGAACTGAAGCCGATGGAATTGACAGAAGTGATCGTGGAACATGAACTGCGTGTAATCCCAGCAAGTCATGCCAGTTTTTAGGAGACTGTGATGATGAAGTCATGGAAGATATAAATATATGACATGGCATAGTTCTGGACTAACTAGCAATCCCTGCATGGGAGAGCACTCAAGAGTGTCAACGGATGCGACTCTGAAGTGAGTGTAATGAATGGCAAATGGGATTATATCAGAGGGCTGAACTGTACATTTAACAGGAGATAACACATGTAAACTGTTTCGCAAACCTTAAAAGCATTATATATTAGCAACTGGTGATGATAATGATCTATGCTGATGGTGAAGATGGTGATGGTGGTGGTGATGATGATGATGATGTTGTAAATACAACCACAATTGAGTTTAAGTAATTGGAGGGCCCACACCAAAATGTCACCATTCTGACTTATGACCCTTGAAGGAATGGTTAGGCTCAAAGGGTGATGTAGACTACCTAGGATATCTTAGGGCAGAAGAGATCAGATAAGAATTGCTAGGTCTTTTATTAATAATTATACCTAGCATGATATAGCCCTTTTAAATTTGCAAGATGGTTTACAAATATTATCTCATTTTAACTTCACAACAATCCTGGGAAGCAGGTCCTGTTATTACATCTATTTTACATAGGAGAAAACTGAGGCAGACAGAGGTTAAATAAGTTGCCCAGGGTCATACAGCTAATAAGTGTCTAAAGTGAGAGATTTAAACTTAAG
>NC_050577.1:257001673-257069173 GCF_011100635.1 Trichosurus vulpecula
CTTCCTAATTCCAGGCCAGGCTCTCTAACCACTGTGCTACCTAACTGCCTAGTTCATCATTCCTCAGGTTCAACAACAGGAGTCAGTCCTACTCAGTATCCAATGGAACCATTTTTCAAGCTTCCCTTCCAAACTTGATAAGAGCTTAGAAGGCAAAGTCGAATTTAAGAGGCATCTAGGTGGTATAAGGAATAGAATGCTGGTCTGGAAGAACTGAGTTTGAATCTTGCCTCAAATACTAACTGTATGACCCTGGGCAAGTCCTTTAATTTCTCTAAACTTTTAATTTCCTCATTTATACAATGAGGGGGTTAAGTTTGGTGGCCTTTAAGGTCACTCTGGCACTGAACTGGTTCTACATCGTGCTTTGTCTATACATAATTTTTACTCATTTTGCCACAAGGGTTAGTTGGTATTTGCTAAGGGCTCTGCTAAAAACAAGAAGTTGTCACAGAGCTAATATGATCTCACAAGTGGCAAGGTGGTGCCCCTTTTCACACTCTTTCTGTGTTGTCAGCAAATGTAGAAATAAATAATGGATGACTTTACGACCTTCCTCAGAATATAGAGGAAAGAAACAGTTGCTACCAATATGCCCAGAACTATTGCAGCAGATAAAATCAGAAAGAAATGGAAATTTACCATTGGTGTTTGAGGTTGGCCAATCATCTTGCTGTTGTGAAATATGTTATCTTTAGAAAAGTGAGAGTCAGGTGCAACCAGGTGTGTTGTGAGGCTCCAATGAGATAGTAGGTGTAAGGCACTTTACAAGCTTTAAAGTGTGATATGTTAAACCTGAAAGTTTGGTTGAAGGAAACAACAGGGTAGGTGATAGAAAAAAAATTCATGTTGCTTATTTATTTATTCATTCATTCCCTTTAAACTTAGCAGATACATGCCTGCATGGGGGCCAGACTAAGTTTGATTCCCCAAACAAAGAAATAGGCTTAAACACATTTTTTAGTCCCAACACAGCAGCCTGCATTACATTACTTTTATGATCCCCATGTATGTTAATTATGACACAAGACAAGGATTTTTCTTAATGGAATAGATTGTAAATACAACAAATCAGATAGCTGACAAAGTGTCAATTGAAATTACAACCCAGGATCTCTGTGTTTAATTTGCCATTAACATTCCATAGCATAGTATATGCCCATAAAATATTAAGATAAGGAAAAGTCACATAATTCAAGATAGTGTCTGGGGTCAAGGTTTTCACCCTTAATGGCTGTGGACAGAGGAAAGGAATGCTCCATCTGGGTTTGTTGACATAAGATGAGAGACATCTCTGAGCTTACTCAGAGAACAAAGAGACTGTTAGGATCAGGCTTTTCTTCTGGTTAATTAGTTCAGACTCTGTGTCTTATTGAAATTACAAAAATGATATAAAATGGTCCACAGATATCAATGCCAGTTATTATTATTGTTGTTGTTTTATACTTCAGTTACCAGGCCTTCAGTCTGAGGCTCTACTGCACTCCTGCCAAGCTTAAGCAATGTTGGTAATACAATACAGGGGTGTGCTGGTAAATGTTTAATAATCAGATTCTCCTGAAATAAAATGCATGCACACACTCTTTTAAGTCTAATGTGTATTATCGATACTTTCTTAAGTCTAGATAATCAACAAACCAATAGATCAAGCTTTAATTAGTAGCTATTGCTGATTTCTGAAGTGTAAATACTCACACTGAAAATTTAACTATGGGCTCTTGTAAGCCAGTTAGGTTAGAAATAGCTCTAGAAAACTCCTGGGTGCAACCTTCTCATGGTAGAATAATATAGCTCTGGCAGCCTTGTGTTTCCGAGTGGCTTAAGGCATCCAAGTGGCAAGATTAAAGTATCTGTCATCTCATTGCCTCAGGAAAAGCTTAAGCAGGAAGCCACTGAACTGCCTGACATCTTATGCACATAGCATACCCAAAGGGGTGAAGAGGTGATGAATCTGTCACAAGGTTAGTTAAAGCTACATCCTCAAGAGTTCTTTTGGAGCCAGGCCCCATCTCTTATGATATTCAGAGTCGGAGGTTGTTGGACCATTACATATAGAATTAAAAATTTTTTTTCACTTACAAAAATTCACTTTCTCTCCTATGTCCTCATCACTAATTAAGAAAAACAAAACTCTTGTGACAAAAATATGTCATCAAGCAAAACAAATTCCCATCTTGTTCCATATTCCAAATCTATCTATCTATTTAATTGTGTGATCCAAGTCCATTACCACTCTGGTCAAGAAGTAGGTAGCATGTATCATCATCAAAGAACCAAAGTGAGGTCCTATCACTGTAATTGAGGTTGCAGGGCTTGTGTCATACAAGATCCAAAATACTGACAAACTTATATACTATTGTTGCATCGATAAACTGCTGAAGAAAATATTTCCTCCATAATCACCTGGCAAGTTCTGCCTTCCCCCAACCAAGTGCTTGTCTTGAGGATTTCCTGGAACCCCAAAGTAAAAAAAGCAAGAATTATTTTCTGGCCACCAAAATTGATGAAGTGACTCTACCTATTGTCTCTACATTCTATAGTAGAACACAGAAGGAGGTTCAAAAAGAGGTACCTGCTTGCATGGAAAGGTCTCCATAGAAGAGCCAAGGTCTGCAACCTGCAAGAGAGTTCTGAATGGCAATTTCCCCTTTCATAGGTCACTGGGTTTCCTCTAGGCATTTTGTTCCTTTTGTGTTCTCGTAGTTGTGGGTGTGAGTGTGTGTGTGTGTGTGTGTGTGTGTGTGTGGTGGATGCATGGGGGATGTATAGTCTACAACCTACAGGGATTTTTATGATGAGATTTTTGCCTTGAGGATTCTTGCCTTAGTAAAAGAACCAGTCACAGACGGCTTGTCCTTTGTCTATCTAATGACACCCAGTGCTACAACTATACAATTCCATGAGATCATAGATATAAATGATTTCAGAATAGCATTGCTATTTCATTAAGTACTGGGCCAATTGCATGAAATTCCAGGTGAAATACTTTTTCTTTCAGAAACTATAATATCCAAGTGATTACTGAGCCCTGCACTCTATTTTTCAGATCCAATTTTATCCTAAAGTTAAAGGTCCTACTGAAGCCAATGGAATTTAAATCTGTATTCATACAGGGCTTTTTTTTTTCAAACCTTATTATGCAGTTGAAGCAAGCATTCCTTGAGTCCTGTTGAGATACAAAGACACCAAAATGTCTTTCAGCTTTTAACACAGTTGGGCGTATTTTTATCATTCCTATTAATTTTAGGACTTATGATCTGTTTAGTTCAGAAACCATTTCTTCTAAATTGTTCTCATACCAAATACAGCAATGCCCAAGTGTGCTCTGTACAACAGTTTTAAGAAGCTCATAGCAGGGCCAACATAATTATAAATTTCATTTATTTGGCATTTTCCCAAGCAAATTAGCATTTCTTTGCTGATTGAGTGTGGTAGCAGTTAAACTAATCAACTGAAAGTTTTGATGTGACCCACAGAAGGACAGATCATTGTAGAACAATAGAGAGTAAACTTTTTGAAGTCAAGTAGTCTATACTCCATCAGTGCATTACTTGAACTCTTTGTATTATCTCTCCAAGGAAAGGAATCTGACACTCCTCATATTGGACTCATTTATGCATTAAACATTAAGTAAGTTTTAAAAAATGAACCAACAGATTCCATGCAGTATTCAACCTACTCAAGCTTTAAAGTAATGCTCTGAAATGTGTGCTAGTTTGTATTTTGGAAACACTGAATTTCAAAATTGGAAAACACTTTAGTTTATCAAATTCCACATCCATATTTAACAAATAAAGAATGTCAGTGATTTGTCCAAGGTCACATGGCTACTTGGTGATAATGCTGAAAAGAGAAATCAGTTTTCTTACCCTCCAGGACTGTGTTGTTTCCATTACAACATATTTCTTCCATGTAAGTAAATTTTAAAAAAGAGAATCAAAAAGCAGCCCAGTGAATCTCTTCCTCACTCAGAATGAAGAGTTTTTATTTTAAATGAATTTCGAAGCTTGATGTTGTCAAATTCTCTAAGCATGGAATGCTACCTTTATTGCCTCTCAAAAGCTAGAGGAAAATTTTAACAAGAACATAATTCAAATCCCTTCAATTTCTAGTTATTCTGTAACAATTCTGCCAGTAACACAGGTATGAAAACCATGGAGTCCAAATGACTAATTCATTTGAATATATTTTATCATTTTCTTTGATGTTTGCTATGATGAATTGAAGAGAATTGCCCATCTTATCTTATTCAAAGTTCTTGTAATTGAAATGTCGAAATTTGGGAAAGGATGACTTTTTATTGCTACCATTTTTTATAGCACCATATCCTCTTCTCATGGTGCTCAGTCTCTCTTTCTTGTTTAAAAGAGCACAATGATAAAATATATCAGGCCTTGAAAGACGGGCAGAAAACTCTCCTCTAAATCTCTGTCCTATAGGGTAGTTGGGCTAATGGTTAAACTATCTCTTGCTGTGGCTAAGAAAAGGCCATTGTGGGGAAGTCAGGGCTTACCACCTCAGAAGGAGAAAATTAAAATACTCATTTCACTTGAGTCTTTGGTTGGTAGCAATTATATGTTTCTAATAATTGAACCAGCAGGTCTTCCTCCCACTCTGGTAAAATGAAGTAAAGAGCTTGTTCCAACCCTGACTCCATCTTTCTTTGCCCTTAGTTACATCTGTGTAGCCCAGGAAACATACAAATAGAATAGCCAAGTTCAGTGGCAAAAGTAATAGAGTGGGAGGAATCCAGAAATCTGGGTATAATTACTTGTTGTGACAATAACTTTCTTTAGGCTTTACCTGAAAGTCATCTTATCCACTTTGACCTTCAGTCTCTTTATCTATTAAATGAGGTACTGAGTGATCTATAAGGTGTCTTCTAGCTTCCAAATTCTTTGATCCTCCAATCATACACCTGCCCCAAATATTGTATAAACATTTAAGGAACTTCCCTAAACAGGTTCGTGACATACTTACGCAGGTATGGTGGGAAGGAGAGCTGGGTGAATATTTTCACTCATTTTCTGCTCACTTATTCAACAAGCCACAATGAATACCTGTTGTATACAGCAGGCACTATCTCTATCTTCAAAAATCTAATTGTAGAGGCAATATATGTGTCACAAAAACTACTGGAGAGCAGTTATAAAACATATGAACAATTGCAAATTAGCACATTACAAAGTATATACTTAAGTCCCTAATTCATGAAGAGATATTTTCCCCCAGACCTGAATTTTAATTCTGGAATGGTACATGTTCAGAGTGGCTCAGATGTATCACCATGAGGAGGATGCTAGTAAGAAGATGCATCTTTCTAAGTGCAGGATCCCAAGGAACTGTTTCAGCTAGAATTGCGAAAAAGTGTAAAGGAAATTTCTTGGAGAGAGTCTGTGAATTATGTACAGACATTTTATACCAGGTTTCAGTCAGCTAACGACTTGTTGAAGAGAAGAAGGCTCTTTGGCTGCAAAGACATTTGAAATGTTCCATCACCTTCAGGTGTGGCCACTTGCTTCACTCTCTTCTGGGGGTTTCAGTGAGGAAAATGGTATCCAGTTAAGGGCATGGAATCCTCAATCTTGGGAGAGTGAGCCACAGGAATACTGAAACTGGCATTTAGGCCAGGTTTTTCACATTCTCTTCTATTTTTTCATTCTTTTGGTTTTGTTTTACAATTTCTTGATTTCTTATAAAGTCATTAGCTTCCATTTGCTCCATTCTAAGTTTGAAGGAATTATTTTCTTCAGTGAGCTTTCAGACCTGCTTTTCCATTTGACCAGTTCTGCTTTTTAAGGTATTCTTCTCCTCATTGCCTTTTTGGACTTCTTTTGCCACTTGGGTAACTCTATTTTTAAGGTTTTATTTTCTTCAGTATTTTTTTGTGTCTCATTTTTATGACTCATTTTTCATGATTTTCTTGCATCACTCTCATTTCTCTTCCCAATTTTTCCTCTACTTCTCTTACTTGATTTTCAAACTACTTTTTGAGCTCTTTCATGGCCTGAGACCAATTCATATTTTTCTTGGAGGCTTTGAATGTAGGCTCTTTGATTTTGTTAATGTCTGGCTATGATGTGTCTTTCCCATTTCTTATTATTTATTTATTTAACATTTTAGTTTTCAGCATTGATTTTCACAAGTGTTTGGATTACAAATTTTCTCCCCATTTCTACCCTCCCCCCCGCTCCAAGATGGCATATATTCTGATTGCCCTGTTCCCCAATCAGCCCTCCCTTCTGTCACCCCACTCCCCCCTATCCCCTTTTCCCTTACTTTCTTGTAGGGCAAGATAGATTTCTATGCCTCACTGCTTGTATATCTTATTTCCTAGTTGCATGCAAAAACTCTTTTTTGAACATCTGCTTTTAAAACTTTGAGTTCCAAATTCTCTCCCCTCTTCCCTCCCCACCCACCCTCCCTAAGAAGGCAAGCAATTCAACATAGCCCACATGTGTATCATTATGCAAAACCCTTCTACAATACTCATATTATGAAAGACTGTATTTTGCTCCTTCCTATCCCACTTTATTCAATTTTCTCACTTGACCCTGTCCTTTTTTGAAAGCATTTGCTTTTCATTACCTCCTCCCCTATCTGCCCTTCCTTCTATTGTCCCCCCTTTTTTATCCCCTTCCCCCTACTTTCCTGTGGGATAAGATATCCAATTGAGTGTGTATGTTATTCCCTCCTCAGGTCAAATCTGATGAGAGCAAGATTCACTCATTCCCCCTCACCTGCCCCCTCTTCCCTTCCAATGAACTGCTTTTTCTTGCCATTTTTATGAGAGATAATTTACCCTATTCTATCTCTCCCTTTCTCCCTCTCTCAATATATTCCTCTCTCATCCCTTAATTTGATTTTATTTTTTTAGATATCATCCCTTCGTATTCAACTTACCCTGTGCCTTCTGTCTGTCTGTCTGTCTGTCTGTCTGTCTGTCTGTCTCTCTCTCTCTCTCTCTCTGTGTATATATGTGTGTATATATATATATATATATATATATATCTTCCCTTCAGCTACCCTAATACTGAGGTCTCATGAATTATATCATCTTTCCATGTAGGAATGTAAACAGAACAGTTCAACTTTAGTAAGTCCCCTATGATTTCTCTTTCTTGTTTACCTTTTCATGCTTCTCTTGATTCTTGTGTTTGAAAGTGAAATTTTCTCTTCAGCTCTGGTCTTTTCACTGAGAAAGCTTGAAAGTCCTCTATTTTATTGAAAATCCACATTTTGCCTTAGTGCATTATACTCAGTATTGCTGGGTAGGTGATTCTTGGTTTTAATCCTAGCTCCACTGACCTCCAGAATATCATGTTCCAAGCCCTTCAGTCCCTTAAAGTAGAGGCTGCTAGATCTTGTATTATCCTGATTGTGTTTCCACAATACTCAAATTGTTTTTTTCTGGCTGCTTGCAGTATTTTCTCCTTCATCTGGGAGCTCTGAAATTTGGCAACAATATTCCTAGGAGATTTCTTTTTGGAATCTTTTTCAGGAGGCAATTGGTGGATTCTTTCAATTTCTATTTTACCCTCTGGCTCTAGAATATCAGGGCAGTTCTTCTTGACAGTTTCTTGAAAGATGATGTCTTGGCTCTTTTTTTTTTTTTTGATCATGGCTTTCAAGTAGTACAATAATTTTTAAATTATCTCTCCTGGATCTATTTTCTGGGTCAGTGGTTTTCCCAATGAGATATTTCACATTGTCTTCCATTTTTTCATTCCTTTGGTTCTGTTTTATATTATCTTGATTTCTCCCAAAGTCAGTAGCTTCCACTTGCTCCAATCTAATTTTTAAGGTACTGTTTTCTTCAGTGGTCTTTTGGACCTCCTTTTCCATTTGGCTAATTCTGCCTTTCAAGGCATTTATCTCCTCATTGGCTTTTTGGAGCACTTTTGCTGTTTGAGTTAGTCTATTTTTTTTTAATTTAAATTTATTTATTTAACATATTTGGTTTTCAGCATTGATTTTCACAACAGTTTGAATTACAAATTTTCTCCCCATTTCTACCCTCCCCCCACTCCAAGATGGCATATATTCTGACTGCCCCATTCCCCAGTCAGCCCTCCCCTCTATCACCCCCCTCCCCTCTCATTCCCTTTTCCCTTCCTTTCTTGTAGGGCAAGATAAATTTCTACACCCCATTGCCTGTGTATCTTATTTTTTAGTTGCATGCAAAAACTTTTTTTTGTTTTTGAACATCTGTTTTCTAAACTTTGAGTTCCAAATTCTCTCCCCTCTTCCCTTCCCACCCACCCTCCCTAAGAAGTCGAGCAATTCAACCTAGGCCACACATGTATCATTATGTATAACCCTTCCACAATACTCATGTTGTGAAAGGCTAACTACATTTTGCTCCTTCCCAACCCATCCCGCTTATTGAATTTTCTCCCTTGACCCTGTCCCCTTTCCAAAGTGTTTGTTTTGATTACCTCCACCCCCATCTGCCCTCCCCTCCATCATCCCCCCCTTTTATTTTTTTTTATCTTCCTCCCTCTTCTTTCCTGTGGGGTAAGATACCCAACTGAGTATGTATGGTATTCCCTCCTCAGGCCAAATCTGATGAGAGCAAGGTTCACTCATTCCCCCCTCACCTGCCTTCTCCCCTTCTCCCACAGAACTGCTTCCTCTTGCCACCTTTATGCGAGATAATCCACCCCATTCTATCTCTCCCTATCTCCCTCTCTCAGTATGTTGCTCTCTCATCCCTTAATTTCATTTTATTTCTTTTAGATATCTTCCCTTCATCTTCAACTCACCCTGTGTCTGCTCTCTTTTACATATATGTATATATATACATATACATATAAAAACACACACATATATACATACATACACATACATACATATATATAGATATATATATATAGATATATACATACATACACATTCACCTATATATATATATATAAACATATATATATATATATATGCATATTCCCTTCAACTACCCTGATACTGAGGTCTCATGAATCATACACATCATCTTTCCATGTAGGAATGTAAACAAAACAGTTCAACTTTAGTAAGTCCCTTGCAATTTCCGTTTCTTGATTACCTTTTCATGCTTCTCTTGATTCTTGCGTTTGAAAGTCAAATTTTCTCTTCAGCTCTGGTCTTTTCACTGAGA
Organism: Trichosurus vulpecula; assembly: GCF_011100635.1. NCBI lineage: Eukaryota > Metazoa > Chordata > Mammalia > Diprotodontia > Phalangeridae > Trichosurus > Trichosurus vulpecula. Next base: position 257,010,810 of record NC_050577.1, read on the forward strand.
AAGCTTGAAAGTCCTCTATTTTATTGAAAATCCATATTTTGCCTTGGAACATGATACTCAGTATTGCTGGGTAGGTGATTCTAGGTTTTAATCCTAGCTCCATTGACCTCCAGAATATCGCATTCCAAGCCCTTCGATCTCTTAATGTAGAAGCTGCCAGATCTTGGGTTATTCTGATTGGGTTTTCACAATACTCAAATTGTTTCTTTCTGGATGCTTGCAGTATTTTCTCCTTGATCTGGGAGCTCTGGAATTTGGCAACAATATTCCTAGGAGATTTCTTTTTGGGATCTATTTGAGGAGGCGATCTGTGGATTCTTTCAATTTCTATTTTGCCCTGTGGCTCTAGAATATCAGGGCAGTTCTCCTTGATAATTTCTTGAAAGATGGTATCTAGGCTCTTTTTTTTGATCATGGCTTTCAGGTAGTCCAATAATTTTTAAATTATCTCTCCTGGATCTATTTTCCAGGTCAGTGGTTTTTCCAAAGAGATATTTCACATTGTCTTCCATTTTTTTATTCCTTTGGTTCTGTTTTATAATATCCTGATTTCTCGTAAAGTCACTAGCTTCCACTTGCTCCAATCTAATTTTTAAAGTAGTATTTTCTTCAGTGGTCTTTTGGACCTCCTTTTCCATTTGGCTAATTCTGCCTTTCAAGGCATTCTTCTCCTCATTGGCTTTTTGGAGCTCTTTTGCCATTTGAGTTAGTCTGTTTTTTAAGGTGTTGTTTTCTTCAGTGTATTTTTCAGTATTTTTTTGGGTCTCCTTTAGCAAGTCATTGACTTGTTTTTCATGGTTTTCTCGCATCCTTCTCATTTCTCTTCCCAATTTTTCCTCTACTTCTCTAACTTGCTTTTCCAAATCCTTTTTGAGTTCTTCTATGGCCTGGGGCCAGTTCATGTTTTTCTTGGAGGTTTTTGTTGTAGGCTCTATGACTTTGTTGTCTTCTTTAGGCTGTATGTTTTGGTCTTCTTTGTCACCAAAGAAAGAATCCAAAGTCTGAGACTGAATCTGGGTGTGCTTTCGCTGCCTGGCCATATTCCCAACTGACTAACTTGACCCTTGAGTTTTTCAGTGAGGTATGACTGCTTGTAGACTAAAGACTTCTATGTTCCACGTTTGGGGGGAGGTGCCAGCTCTGTCAGACCCGCACTACTCCTTCCCCAAGAACCCCCAGCCCGGTCTGGGCTTAGATCTTCAGCAGGCTGTGCACTCCTGCTCTGATCTGCCACTTAATTCCTCCCACCAGGTGGGCCTGGGGCCAGAAGCAGCAGCAACTGTAGCTGCCCCACCTCTGCTGCCCCCGGGGCTGGAAGCCAAACCGCGAACTCTTTCCACTCCCGCAGCTTTTCCCACTAACCTTCTCCACAGTCTTTGGTGTTTGTGGGTCGAGGGGTCTGGTAACTGCCGCAGCTCACATATTCAGGGCGCTAGGGGCCCCATCCGCCCGACTCCAAGTTTGGTTGTTCCACGCCGCTCAGGCTGGGCTCTGCTCCACTCCGTTCCCAGCTCCCAGCTCCCAGCTGCCAGCTCCATGTGGAATAGACCTCACCCAGAGACCATCCAGGCTGTCCTGGGCTGGAGCCCTGCTTCCCTCTGCTGTTCTGTGGGTTCTGCCGTTCTAGAATTGGTTCAGAGCCATTTTTTATAGGTTTTTGGAGGGACTTGGTACGGAGCTCACTCTAGTCCCTGCTTACCCGCTGCCATCTTGGCTCCGCCCCGAGTTAGTCTATTTTTTAAGGTGTTATTTTCTTCAGTATTTTTTTGGGTCTCCTTTAGCAAGTCATTGACTTGTTTTTCATGGTTTTCTCACATCACTCTCATTTCTCTTCCCAATTTTTCCTCTACTTCTCTAACTTGCTTTTCCAAATCCTTTTTGAGCTCTTCCATGGCCTGAGACTAGTTCATGTTTTTCTTGGAGGCTTTTGATGTAGGCTCTTTGACTTTGTTGGCTTCTTTTGGCTGTATGTTTTGGTCTTCTTTGTCACCAAAGACAGATCCCAAAGCATGAGTCTAAATCTGAGTCCATTTTCACTGCCTGGCCATGTTCCCAGCCAACTACTTGACCCTTGAGTTTTTCGTTGGGGTGTGACTGCTTGTAGAGTAGAGAGTACTTTGTTCCAAGCTTGAGGGGTTGCGCTGTTGTTTTCAGAGCTATTTCTATACAGCAAGCTCTACCACACCAGCGCTCCTCCTCCCCCAAGAACTGCCAACCTGGATCGTGCCTCAGATCTAAGCAGGCTCTGCACTCCTGCTCTGATCTGCTACTTAATTCCTCCCACCATGTGGGCCTGGGGCTGGAAGCAACTGCAGCTGTAATTCTGTAGCTGTACACCTCCGCTGCCCCCCGGGGTGGTGGCTGAAATGGGAACTCCTTTCACTCTGTCCCCACAGTTTTTCCCACTAACCTTTTCTGTTGTCTTTGGTGTTTGTGGGTTGAGAAGTCTGGTAACTGCCACAGCTCACTGATTCAGGGCGCTATAGTCTGTCCTGCCCAGCTCCTGGTCTGGTTGGTCCAGGCACGGCCCATGCTGGGCTCTGCTCTGCTCCCAGCATGGTTCGACAGACCTTACCCTGCGACCATCCAGGCTGTCCTGGGCTGGAGCCCTGCTTCCCTATGCTATTTCATGGGTTCTGCAGTTCTAGAATTTGTTCAGAGCCATTTTTATAGGGGTTTGGAGGGTCCTGGGGGAGAGCTTTAGGCAAGTCCCTGCTTTCTAGCTGCCATCTTGACTCTGCTCCCCGATTGTTATGTTTTGATCTCCTTTGTTATTAAAGTAAGATTCTATAGTCTGAGTTTTTACACTGTTTGCTCATTTTCCCAGCCAATTACTTCACTTTGTCAAGGTAGGACTCTGCTTCCAGAGTGGAGAGTGCTCTGTCCCAAGTTTTAGGGGTTTTATGCAGCCTTTGTCGGAGATAATTCTAGGCACCTGTAAATTTTCAGTTCTTCCAAAGTGGTATGATCAAAGGAGAGGTGTTTACTCCTTTCCTGGCCTGTGCTCTGTTCTGTGAGTGACCAAAAGCACTCTTTTCTGCCTTGGAACTCTGAGGAGGATTCCCTTTTCACAACTGCCACAAGCTCTGCCACACCAGCACTCCTCCTCATCTCAGGACTGCCACCCAGGACTGTGACCCAGATCCAAACAGGGCAAAGCAAGAGAATCCTGCCTCAGTGCCAACAAAGAGATCCCTACAATCCCCCTCTGATCAGCTGCTTGATCTCCTCACCATCTACGGGCCTAGAGCTCTGGGACCAACTGCTGCTACTGCTGCCACTGCTGCCACCTCCACTGCCCCAGGGCTAGGGCCAGATCACAATCTTCTCTTACCCAGGTCCAACAGAGTTTCTCCACTGACCTTCTACTTTGTTTTTGGTGTCTGTGGGTTGAAAAGTCTGGAAACCACCACAGCTGCCAGCGATTCAATCCTCTGAGGCCTGCTTCAGCCTAGTCTGTGCTAGTGTGACTTATGCTGGACTGTGCTCTGCTCCCAGCCCAGTGTGATAGACCCTTTCTGTTGGCCTTCCAGGTTGTCTTGGGCTGGATATTTGTTTCAGTCTGTCATTTTGTGGGTTCTGTAACTTTAGAATTTGTTCAGAGTCATTTTTACAGGTATTTGGAGAGGTTTGGGGGAGAGCTCAAGTAAGTCCCTGCTTTTACTCTGCTGTCTTGGCTCTGTCCATAGGCCAGGTTTTTCAACCAGAGCAGAATCAATGATTTTCAGGAGTGGCTTTCAGGACTCTAGCCAGTGAGAAAAATTCATCCAGCACTTGGGCCACATTTGAACATGAACTTGATAAGATCAATGATTTTTAGGAACTGAGCTAACTTCCTGCTCCCTAGAGAACAAGAAGGTATAGGGAACAGAATGGCCCTCAAATGTTGGAAGAAATGTTTGAACATTTGTTCTCTTTATATCTTTGAAGTAAATATTCTTGTGTAAAAGTGACCTAATGTTAAGTGGTTACGTAGGACTGGTCCCCATTCCCTTAAAAATGGAAGAAAAAGTGGTAGTGAAGTTTTGATACAGTGGCAAGAGAGACACCCCTTAATCCTCTTGGGGTATCCCAAAACCCTCTGGGGCAGATATAGAATACCTGGCTTTAAGACAGTGGGGCCAGAGCATACATGCTCAAATTCTTATTGGAAAATTAAGCAAATCTGTGGTTTAATGTGCTAAGAGTTAAAGAAGGATCTCTTGACTCTGAGTATGCAAATTGGCACTTAGGTAAAATTATTAGGAACCTCAACAAGTACTGTCTCTCCATACCAAGTTGTATTTTCTTTTTCTTCCTGTTTTGAGGAATGTTGCTGGGGAGCATGACTAATTATTTCAGTTTATATGTATTGGCATAATTCTATATTTTACCACAACTCTTTGTTGTTATTAAGTTTTCATTGGAATTATATTCGTGGAGGGACACTATAAAGTCGCTAGACTGACATGTTCCCTTAGCTTTCTTAGGTAGGGAGAAGGAGGAAGGCCAAGGTTTTTAAGGAGGCATGCACCACTCTTATAGGCCCATAAATATTTTTGAACTTTCTGTAATAAGTAGTAATGGAGCTCCTCACTTCCTCAGTGGAGATTCTCCATAATTCAGAGGGGGGGAAATCAGAGAAGAGCCAGATTAGTCATGCACTCACTAGTGGAACATGGCGTTCCTTTTCTCAACACAGTCCCCATCACATAGCAATTGCTCAAGTTCCAGTCGTTCCAGGTTTCACTTTGCCAAAGACAAACCAAAGTTGATAACTTCTACCAGAGTTATTGCCTCTGTAAGTCTATACAGATAGGGTGAGCTATCTTCAGACCTTTCTGAGGAGCCAGGATTCAAGAAACACACACATCACATCACATCACATCACATCACATCACATCACATCACGTAACATCATGTCACATCAATGGAGAAGGATGAAAGGAAATTCCAGGCATCTATGAGTCAGAAAGGAGCCCATGAGTCCCAGGTTTGGAGTGAACAATGTCCATCAACTGAAATGCATACATTGTAAAAGTCCACCCTAGAAATCTTGAATGAATGACCGTGAGTCCACAAAATATGAGTAAAGACCTGTCCCCTTTTAAAAAAATTTCTTCCTGATAATTAAGTTGCATATGAGCAAAGTGGTAAATGATATGTGGATGCCTAGGCTATGTAAGGAGGACTCGGGTATGGGTCTGTCTCTCCTCCTCTACTCCTGATAGGTAGCTTGGTTATGGGGAGAGTTGGCTTGCACAGACTGCTTTGTTGTGACCTTTTTTTGTTGCCTTCCATTCTACAGGGACCTTTACTTTCTTTACCAAGTAAAATATGAAAAATATTTCACATGTATATCTCTTCACAATTAAAAATGCTTTCTTCACAATAACACAATGAATTATTGGGTTCAATAAATATTATCTTTACTTCACAGATGAGGCAATTGAGGCTTAAGGAAGGGAAAGGCCTTAAATGCCTTGCTCACAGGTATTAAGGGGAAGAATTTTGGTAGGCATGGTTCCAATAATTTTACGAGCACATCTCCTCTTATTCTGATAAAGTGAAGTAAAAGGCTTGTTCCAACCTTGACTCCATCTTCCCTTGTCCTTAGTTACGTCTCTGACGAGGTCTCTGTGGTTGAGGACCATACCAGTAGCATAGCCAAGCTCGTGGTGAGTCAAATACATTTATCCCTTCCACATTATGAGGGTTAGGGGTTTGGTACCCCCGCGATCTGGAAAAGTTATGTAAAGATTTTTGGCCTTCCCTTTGTACCAGAGAAGAAGTCTGAATTAATATGGTATTAAAAGATAAAATACGTTCATATTATGTAATATTGTATGTATATTTTATGCATTTCTGAGTTTCTAAACTTTTTCTGTGTTGTCTGTTGGCCTTTGTGTGTCATCTGCAGCTTTTGCAAAACTCCTCCAAAATTTCCATTTAATTTCTTATGCCAACCTGTGATATATCAAAACCACTGTATATCGAAACTGTGATGGGGAAAGTCACGATGTGGAAGGGATTATTGTAGCTGTAAAAAAAAAAATAGCTATTAAGGGGAAGACCTAGGACTTCATTTCCAAATAGATTGATCTCAAGGGGCAGCTAGGTGGCACAGTGAGTAGAGCACTGGTCCTGGAGTCAGGAGAACCTGAGTTCAAATTTGGCCTCAGACACTTGACACATGTGCTAGCTGTGTGACCTTGGGCAAGTCATTTAACCCCAATTGCCCTGCCAAAAACAAAATAAACAAATAGATTGATCTCTCTCCCCTCCCATACTATATTAGGAAGGCAGAATTTATGATTTCAAAGAGAATCTCATATGTGCCTAAAAGGTCTGGAACCGCAGGATATAAGGAATTCTCTAGGCAGAAGGCAGGAGAACTAAAGTGTATTTACACTCCACAGTAACAATCCCACAAACCAGCGTCCCCATTTTGATATTTTCATCAAAAGCTTCCAGGCCCAATAAGTCCGCCTCACAAGAGTAACTAGGAGGCCACAGAGAAGCGAGATGGTATAAGGCAAAATCGTATACATGCTTCCCCTCTACGGTAAGAAGATTACCCACTAGCCTCTAGTCAGCTCTGCTACCGGCAGCTCAGCTTCGGCTGTAGGCATCTCTGGCTCCAACCGGAAAAGGAAAGGAGGATCTTCAAGCTGTCCTCTCCCCTCTTATAGAGTTTTTGACATCATCAAGCGCCGCCTGAACGACCAGGGCCGATTGGTTCTTGACTTGGCCCTTCCCCCTAGCATAGACCACGTTAACACACTTCCCCTCAGCCAGCGTCACGACTCATCACACAGGAAGCTCTGGTCCTGCCCCGGAAGAGCAAGCCCCAGCGTCCAGGGAAGCTCAACGAGGCGAGCTGAGTCATCCAAAGAAAACAAAGTCCATTCTGGCTACACATACCCAGGGAAACATCCCTGTAACAAAGAATTTTTAAAAAGAGGGAGATAAATAATTCAACCAAACTAACATCAATCCTAGACACCATTAAAAAACAAATGAACAGATGTTCATACCTGAATATATATTCTTTTTCTGAAGCTCCTGTCCCTTTAACAGTAGCAATGATGACAATATCCTCTATTCCCTTAAGGTCTTCAGGTTTTTGCCCTGGATTTCATAATTCCTAACAACGTTTTCTAGGTTTATTTGTTCTCACATTAACTATTAGAAATGTCAGGTTCAGAAAGAATTGGGGATTTTTCTATCAGATTATACCTTCATGTTTTGTGAAGGTAAAATGTTGTTTGGTCAGGTCAGCGGATAGTTGCTTTGGTGTCCCTCAGCAGGAGATCACCGAACATCACTTCTCACATCCATCAGAAGATAACTAGATGACCTTCCTCCTGATGTCACTGGAGGATCTGCGTCCTTACTTGATGCCTAAGACACTGATCCCTCCTCAGACCCTCCTCTCTGCTATTTGCACTTTGCAATCTGGCTTTCAACTTCACTCAAATGAAACTGCTCTTGTCAAAGTTGTCAATGACCTCTTGACTGCCAACTCTCACCACCCTTGCTTATACCTTGTCTTTCTTAACATCTCTATGGTATTTGAAACTATTGATTATCCTTTTCCTCTGGATACTCTAATCTCTAGTCTTTCATGACATTGCTCTCTCCTTGTTTTTCTACTATGTGTCTCATTACTAATTCTGTCTCTTTTATTGGTTCATCATCCAGTGCATGCTCCCTAAGTGAGAGTGTGGCCTTTTACTCCTGGTTCTCCTCTGTATACTCTGTAAATTGCTAATGTATTTTTTAAACTGTGGTGCCCAGAAGTGACTAGAGTACGTCAAAACTGATTTAACTAGAGCAGAATATAAAGGAACAACCACTTCCTTATCTCTGGAAGCTATGCTGCTCAGTGTTCAAGATGGAATTAGCTATTTTGGCTGCCAAATCACACTGCTGTGACTATTACTGAGTTTACAATGAACTAAAAATCTGAGATAATTTTCAAACAAACTACTGTCCACCATATCTCCCCCATTTTTTTCACTTGCAAAGTTTATTACTTGAATCCAAGTGTAAGAGTTTACATTTATCTGTATTGAATTTCATCTTCTTAAATTTAGCTCAATGCTGTAGTCCGGGGGTGGGGAACCTTTTCATGTTGGAAGGCCACATTAATATTTAGCTGTAATCAAATAAGGCAACATTCAAGAAACTTCAATTACATATACTTAAAAATGTCCGTTGTTTTGTAAAAATCTAACTACTGTGTACTTAATTTCAAAAAGTAAAAACTAATTGTTAATTTTAAAGTTAACTAACTTTTAATGATTTCCTTCCTTCCTTCCTTCCTTCCTTTCTTTCTTTCTTTCTTTCTTTCTTTCTTTCTTTCTTCCTTCCTTCCTTCTTTAAACCCAGTTCACTCTGAAGCTCATAGATTGGACTACAATAGGTCCCTGCCCAAGTTCCACTTAATGGCTGTATTTTGGGCCCTCCTGACTTAGAGTGAATGTCAACGCTAACAGTTTCTCTTTGGAACAGCCACCCTGAGGGTCTTCCTTCCCAGATTGATTTTTTTTCTTCTTATCTAATTACAGGGGCCATCCCTTGACTCACTTCTTAAAAAGGATTCACGGAATAGGCTTTATCTCACTCTGAGTACATAAAAAGGCCTTAGCTTAAAAGGACCAGGGTCTCCCATTGCATTCTGGGTCATCTCCAGTCATCCTGATGAATATCTGGTCACTGGATCCAGATGGCTCTGGAGGAGAAAGTGAAGCTGGTGACCTTGCACAGCCTTCCCTCACTCAAATCAAAGTCAGCTGCAAGTCATTTCATCATTTTCCCGATGTCATGGTCCTCTTCAAAAATGAAGGACAAACACAACAATATAACATCACCGAATCGCTTCCCTTTTCTTCCCCAAGTATATAGGCTACTTTATAAGTTGTTTCAGCGGGATTATGTCCAGGTCTTATTGCCGCTTGAAAGAATCGTCTTTACTTTTGCTTTTCATCTTTTAATTTCTGCAGTACAACCTTTTGTACCTCACCCTCTACTTTAAAATATTTGTTTCTTATGAGTGTCATAATGTTGATAAGCACTGAGTTTCTTTAATGTTGATGTTGAAGTATCGCAAAGCAAGCAAATCATCTTATCTTTAGCAGAAACAAGATAAGATTACAATTCTCAGTCCTCATTAAAAATCTGTTTTCTTCCTTCAGCATTCTCTTGGTCTTCTTTGATGGATTGTTAAGCAGACAGAATTAAAAAATACTGTCAAGCTGTGCACCTATTCACAAATTCCACTTCAGACAGAAACACATTGCACTGTTGTCAAAAGCTGATAACAGACTGGTATACTCTACCCCCATAAACTCTTACCAACCAGCCTCATGTAGTAATGGTGCCAGTCAGGTGGGGGAATTTAGAACTAAATAATGAGCATAGTAGCTATTAGTTTAGCCCTTATGGCTTACTAATGTTCTAATTGTGCCAGTCAATCTGGGAGGATTACTTCATTGCAACTTATTTTATTCTTTGGTATTTTAAATATGTTCATTTTAAAAATGAAATAAAAACATAAAAGTTGAACCAAATGTATCAATAAAAATAAAAGGATTTGTTTCGTAAAATTTGTATTCAGTCAAAAAGCTGCGCTTAAGGACCTAGAGGGACACATATGGCTTTAAGGCTGCAGGCTCCCCACCCATGCTCTAGTCAATTATTATCCTTTAGGATCCCATCTTTGCTATCCAGGGTGGTAGCTGTTCTTCCCAGATTAGTGTCATCTGCAAATTTGATGAGCATGTTATTTATGTCTTTATCCAAGTCATTGATAAAAATGTTAAACAGCATGGGCTAAGCATGGTCCCCTCAGTTAAATACCACTTGAGACTATGTGCCTTGTAGACATTGAACCACTGATAGGTACTTTTTCAATACATCCATTCAATCAGTCCTGTTAACTGTTTTATTTTCTGGTCCACATCCATAGCAACGGTATTAGAAACTTTATGTAACGCTTTGCTAAAATCTGTAACTGTATCTGCAGCATTTCCCTCATCTAGTAACCTTGGCAAAAAGGAAATGAAGTTAATCTGATATGACGTATTCTTGAAGACATGCTTACTTTTTGCAATCACCATTTCCCTTCCTATATATTCACTCACTATCCCTTTCATTATCCAGTTTGGAATTTTCTTAAGAAATGGAAGTTGATCTTACTGGCCTGTATTTTGCTGACTGATCTCTTGGCCCTTTTTGAAAATTGGGAGTAGTTTTTACCTTTTCTGGAAAGATTCCTATTTTCTTTGATCTTTCAAATTTTCCTGACAGTGATTCATCAATTATGACTTCCAACTCTTTCAGGACCCAGGAATATAGTTCATCTGGGGCAATCAATCAGTAAATAGATCAATAAACATTTATTAAGCACCTACTATATGCCAGGCACTCTGGTAAGTGCTAGACAGGACAATGAGGTACTCTCTTTCCATTTCCTTACATATCTTGTGTGTTAACTCCCTGTTAGTTATTTTTGTTGGCTATTGTTTGTGGGCTGTTGTTTCTAGTGCAAAGATAATTCTCCTTGGAAGAAAAAACAAGCAAAATAAGAATTCTGCAGTTTTGTCTCCTCTCTGATGTCTTTAATCATCATTTCATCTATCCCATACTGAGGTCCTATCCCTTTTTTATTTTCTATTTTATTTCAATATGGTTTTTTAAAAGCTCCCCCCACCCCAAAAGAATTTTTTCTGATCTTACCTCCCCTCACCATCTTGAGTTTTAACATTCCCAACATTATTTTTACAGGACCATATCATACTCATATTTATCCTCTGTTACCTGTCTCTGTTTTCATATTCAATACTTTGCTTTTAAAAATCTAAGTTGGTTGGCTTGTTCTCTCTATAACAAAATCTGTCTTTCCAGGCATTTCCCAATTTTGCTTGTCATTGGAATTGTTTCACTTTCTGACTTTAAAATATCATTCTCGAACATTTCTCAACCTTCCTGGGCTGCTTTCCCTTGCAGAATTTTAGAATCCTAACTACCCTTCTTCTGAACTTTATGAAATCTCTTTTTCCCAGATCTAGGGTATATGGAATAATACTCCCAAATTAATCTCCTTATTTATCATAGATTCTAAGAAGTGGTAATCACTTTTCCATAATGTTTCCATCATTTCAGTACCAGCAGTCAGTTCTTCCAATAGTGAAAAACAAAACTAAAATAGAATTGTCCTTTGTTGTTTTCTTTATCCGTTGATGGACAGAATTAAAACTAAGGCAAATCGAGAAATTATTAACCCCTCTGCTTTTGTCAGCAAGGTCTGGGTGATATTTGTATAATTTAATTTCCCCATCATTATTAATTCATGCCTTTGTGCCAAGCTTGTGATCTGTTATCTTGGGGAGAAGGGACAGAAACTGGAAGATGATTAGACTTCTTTTGTTTGGCTCCAAAGTGAAGAACCAGGAGCAATAAATGGAAGTCACAAAGAGATAACACTAGGCTAGATGTAAGGATAAATATTACAGAATTGATTACCCAAGATGACAGTGTAGGAGGAAGTAGTAGAGCCCAACTCCCACTCACAACTCTTTCAGAAAGACTGGAAATTCACCACACTGAGTCTTGACCAGGAACTTCTTGTTTTCTAAATTTCTTATTTATTTCCTATTTATGGACAAGTCCTATGTAATGTGCTCTAATTGCATAATCACTTCTGTTTATCCCTCTATTGACCTTCACCTAAACGCATCTGCCATGCGTGCATGCTCTTACTGGTTACTTCATTTCTTCAGATAAGAGTACCTTCTTGAAATACAGTGCTATGTATCACAATCCCCTTTATGAATCCTATTTCTTTTGCATACACCCACCCAAAGTCATGGTCTAGTCATGTGTTTCCTCCTCTAAGTTTCAGTGATACTGTATGGTCAAATTTGCTTCCTTGCATTAAGAAACAAAACTTCTTGTTGCTTAAATACTGCCTTTTGTTTGTTGCCTAAATACTAACCATTTTGACTAGACTTTGGAGATCAGATATTTTGTTACTGATTCTTTTCTTGTATTTTGTCTCCTGTGAACTTCTGGGTATTTCAAATGCTATTATTCCTTCATTTTACTTTTGTTGGCATATCATACTTGAAAGATAGACGTAGGCAGTCTTCTCATTCCTCCATTCTTTTTCATCTAAATTAATTTTGCTTAGATTTGCAAAGACATTCTTTTTTTCTTTTGCTATTTCAAATATTTTAGAGTTCTCTGCAAGGCATTTAAAACACCAGTTTGTGAGGATAGACTCCATTGGAGAGAGAAAATACAGAACACAGAGAGCCACGGAGCTGAGGAATTGTCTTGATTAGGGGCAGGATCTGAGAGTCCACTATTTTCTGATCAGCCTTGCACTGCTCTGTAATCTCATATTTCTTTTTTCTGTGTCAAAAATCTCTCCCTGGTGTTTAGGTTTATGGAGCCTTTTCTTCTCGAAGTAAGCATCAGTAAGACGACTTGGAATTTTTACACCTGAAAGGTTAACCCTGGCAGAGGTGGCAATGACAAATTTCTGATGGGTCCTTCTCAGAGGAGATGGTCAGAGGTCTAGTCACCAGTAGCAAGCCACTAGCCAGCTTCTTTAGGAAAATGACTCACCCCTGTGGCAGCCAGTGACCATGATCAGAACAGTGCCTGGCTTGATGCTAGCTCGAAGTCTCCTCACATTCTGGCCGAAGGGCTTTTTGCCATGACTTAGCAGCTTTCTAGGCACATCCTCAGGGTGATACTAAGGCATTTTTTGAATCTTAACCACGTGGGTTCCTCCATTGTTATCACCACCAAATGGCTTTGAGATAGTAACAGGTCTTTCAATCTGGATTTTTGGTGTAGCGTCTTTCTGCTTGTACATGGCTCCCTGGGAATACATTGCAGACCTGGAGTAGCTACTGATACCTTGGGCCAGGACTGGGCTCCTACTGCAATACTTTCAAGGCTTTTTCACCACCTTTTCAGCCACATCTTCCTTTTTGTTCTCTTTTTTTACCTTTGGGGGCTTTTTGTCTGCCATCTTTAGAAAAGGGAAAGTACAAATACATTCTTACTAGCATCTGTTAAGTATACTCCATTTCAGGACAACAATCCCTTATCGTTATCTAGAAGTAGTTGCAGTTTGCTTTCAGTAATGTGTAATTTGTAGAGGGTGTTTTGCAGAGAAGAAAAGTGAATTACTCTCTCTTGACTGGTATTATTGGGCAATACTACTTCTTCCTAGCCCCTTACCCAAAGAGTGACTTTCCTCCTAGTTACTACCTGTTCCTTCAGCCCATAGTGGAATGGTTTCCTCTTAAAACTGTTTTGTGACAGAGTAATGCCTGAAGGGAAAATCACCTGAGTTGCTATCACAAATACCATGATATCCTTCACTAAGTTGCTGGACCATTATATTATATAAACAGTCTGTACTAACTTGTCTTCTTTGCTTTGGTAAAGCAAATGAATCTCATTTTTTCACCTCAAGTTCACACTTGGCATTACCTAGCAATTAGAGAATTGGAAAATCTCTCTGTCCCTATCTCTGTCTGTCTGTCTGCCTTTCTTTCTTACACACACACATCATAGTATTAAATCTCCAACTTCTTTTGTTTAGTTTCAACAACTCTGTAGTCACGCTCTTCCCGGTTACATCAGTTTCCACGTGCATGTGCACACACACACACACACATCATAGTATTAAATCTCCAACTTCTTTTGTTTAGTTTCAACAACTCCATAGTCACGCTCTTCCCGATCACATCAGTCTCCTGTATATATTTTTTCAATTTCATACCTTTAGTTTACTTTTTGTTGTTGTTATTCAGTTGTTTTTCAGTCATGTCTGACTCTTTGTGACCCCATTTGGGTTTTCTTGGCAAAGGCTCCAGAATGGATTGCCATTTCCTTCTCCAGCTGGTTTTACAGCCAAAGAAACTGAAGCAAACTGAGTTAAATGACTTACCCAGGATCACACAGCTAGTCTGAGGCCAGATTTGAATTCAGGAGCATAAGTCTTCCTAATGGCAGGCCTGGCATTCTATACACTGTGCCACAAATGAGGAAACAGGCTAGGATGGCTTAAGTGACTTGTTTAGGGTCATATTAACTCTAATCCAGATCACAGCACATCCCTGAACACATTTTCTTTACCTTCCAATGTTTTCATGTACTTTTTCTTACTTATATTTCTTTGTCTTGTCAATAGGATATAAGAAAAAATTTTTTTTAGAAATTACTTTGGCCAATTAGTGTCCTCCAAAACTTATAACTTAAATAAAATGAATAAATTCTTATGCAAATATGAAATATTTAAATAAGAAATCAAGAATTTAAGTGACCTAATCTTTCAAAAGGAAATTGAAGAAGCCATAAATGAGCTCCACAAAGGTACCCAGCTGGTACTTGGAGATGTAAAACTGGAGTTGATTTGTGAATCACCTGCATAGAGACATTAGTTGAATTAGTGAGAGTAGATGAAATGATCAGGAGAGTAAAGAGCCCAGGACATGACCTTGGGGAACCACAATACTTGGGGAGAGGGGACATAAAATGAAAGATGATTAAACAAGAGAGATAGAAGAGTGGTCAGACAAGTGAAGCAAGGTGAACCAAGTAAGTACAGATTCATGGAAGTCAAGGGTGGGGGAGCATTCCGAAGAAGAGAGTGGTCAGTGGTGTCAAAAACTACAGTGAGTTTAAGGATAATGAGCCCGTCAAAAGTCAGTTTGCAAAGAGTTTAGAAGTTAGTGAATTATGAAGAAGTGGAGGCAGTAAAATATAGATGACTAGGAGTTTGGAAATGACAGTGAAGATAGAGATAAGATGAGAGTGTGACAAGTTCAAGTTAAATTTTTTTAAAGATGGAAGAAGCCTGAGCATTTTTGTAGGTGGTAGGTAAGAAATCAGAAGAAGGGGAAAGGTTAAAATTGGGAGGTTTGTGGGATTATTGGTGAAAAAAACTCCCAGAGGAAATTAATGGAATTTATAAAATAAATGGCAAAGTAAATGGATAGGCCTTGGAAAACGGTCACCTTTCTATCTAAAGCTGATAGAAAGGAAAAGAGAATATTTGAAGAGATAGGAGAGTTTTGTGGATGGAATAGAGAAATTGAGGACCATTAATTTTCTTAATAAAACAGGATCCAAAGTTGTCTGCTGAATTTCTAACAGGGTTAGGGTTGACATTGGAGGACTGAAGTAAAAAGAGACTTAAAGCAGCTAATACAAGAACCATGATAGAAAGTCAATAAGGAATAAAAGATGCAACAGTGAGGACTCAGGTGAGATTACCCGCATTTGTAACAGTTGAAAAGTAAGCTCCGGCAGCATTCAGCAATTCATGAGTAAGAGTAGAAAAAGTAATTAATGGTATGAGTGATCTGTGGTTGAGATTGGCAAGGCATGAATGATGGGAATATAAGGAGGGAATGGACTGAAGAGAGGAAACAGTGAATAATTGAATCGGATAACATAGGGTCAAGATGAAGAAAGTAGGAAAGTGAGCAGAAGTCTGGAATTGGGAGGATTTGACCAAAAGTTACAGTGAACATAAAGAATGGGTTTACTAGAAGTAAGGCCTTGTGAGAGTTGGGAAGATAGGTATGAGATAAAGAGTAATCAAAACTGGAGAAGGTGACTGCAGATGAGAAGTCTTCTAGAGAGAGTCAGGATTCTGTGAGTGGAAGATGACATAGTATGAAAGGAAGCATTTTATGATGAAGGCAGGAGTATATTGATGATACAGTAGGTCAGATGATACAGTAGGTCAAATGACTCACAGTTGAAAGAAAGAAGGGGGTGATTGGGGTGGGGGAAGGGCAATGTTGTGTTAGAAAGGAATGAATGAGAGCAGTTGGTGACTTTGAACAGGGATTCTACAATCAGGAGGAGCAAGTTGCTGGGCACAGGACAATGGAAATATCAATTGATAGGGGTCCTCAGCTGGGCAGATTGGGAATGGAAGATAATGGTTCTTGGGAATGTGGTGAAGGAGGGCAGAAATTCTGGCTAATAGGGAGTTGAGGTTAGTCTCTTCACTCTTACGTCCATTTCCATCCTAATCTTTGAGAGGTCCTGTTGCTGGGTTAAGTGAGTTGATAGCAACGGCATACAAGAAGGTTTAGTAGTGAAGGAGACCTCTTGTCCCAAAGCAACATGCCACTATATCATTCCAATGTTTGTCTTCACCACAGTCCCATTAAATTCATTGAATGTGGTACAGGCCAGAGTAGCAGCATTGGCTTCATGGTGTCAACTCTCTCAATGGCAGCAACCATCCCCACTTTCCCTCAGATGAAAGCATTTTTTTTCCTTCTTAGTTTTTTTTTTTAATTTTCTTCTTTGTTTGGCTCTCTCCTTTATATCAGAGTTAACATTGCATGTCATACTTCTCCAAATGTAACATCTTTGAGGGACTATTTGTATGTATCTTTGTATTCCCAGCACCAAGCAGTGTGCCTACTACATAAGCACAATCTCAATAAATGTTGGTTGAGGGAGCAGGGCCAAGATGGCATAGTAAAAGCAGGGACTTGCTTGGGCTCTCCTCCAAACCCCTCCAAATATCTGTAAAAAATGACTCTAAACAAATTCTAGAGCAGCAGAACCTATAAAATGGCAGAGTGAAACAAATTTCCAGCCCAAGACAACCTGGAAGGTCAATAGGAAAGGTCTATTGCACTGGGCTGGGAGAGGAGCGCAGATCAACACTGACCACACTGGCACAGACTGGGCCTCCCAGCAAACTGTAACAGGCCTCAGGGCACTGAATCACTGGCAGCTGTGGCAGTTTCCAGACCTCTCAACCTACAAACATCAAAGACAACTTAGAATATCAGTAGGAAAGGTCTGTCAGGACATGGGTGAGAGAGGAATGCTGTATGACCCAGCCCCAGGGTGGTGGAGGTGGTGTCAGTTCTGGAGCTCTTGGCCCACAGATGATGAGGAAATCAAGTGGCTGATCAGAGGGGCATTTCAGGGATCTCTTTGCTGGCACTGAGGCAGGATTCTCTTGCTTCGCCCTTGCTTCAATCGGGGTCGCAGTCCTAGATGGCAGTCCTGGGGTGAGGAGGAGCTTGTGGCTGTGGTGGGCAGGGAATCCTCCTGAGAGTTTCAAGGCAGAACAGAATGCTTGTGGTCACTTACAGACCAGAGCACAGGCCAGGAAAGGACTAAACACCCCTCTTGATCATACCACCTTGGAAGAACTGAAAATTTTCAGGCCCCTAGAAGTATCTCTGAAAACAGTCACACAAAACCCCTGAAACTTGAGAGAGCATTACTTCCACACTGGAAGCAGAGTCCTACTTTACCAAGGAGTTAAAAAACCAAATAACTGGCTAGGAAAATGAGCAAACAGTGTAAAAAAAAACTCAGACCATAGAATCTTACTTTGGTGACAAACAAGATCAAAACATACAATCAGAAAACAAAAAAAGTCAAAGCTCCTACATCAAAAACCTCTAAGAAAAATATGAATTGGTCTTAGGCCATGGATGAGCTCAAAAAGAATTTTGAAAATCAAGCAATAGAAGTAGAGGAAAAATTGGGAAGAGAAATGAGAGTGATGCAAGAAAATCTCGATGAAAAGTGAGTCAACAGCTTGCTAAAAGAGACCCAAAAACCTTGAAGAAAATAACACCATAAAAAATAGACTAACCGAAATGGCAAAAGAGGTCCAAAAAGCCAATGAGGAGAAGAATGCCTTAAAAAGCAGAATTGACCAAATGGAAAAGCAGGTCCAAAAGCTCACTGAAGAAAATAATTCCTTAAAATTAGAATGGAGCAAATGGAAGCCAATGACTCTATGAGAAATCAAGAAATTATAAAACAGAACCAAAAGAATGAAAAAATAGAAGATAATGTGAAATGTCTCATTGGAAAAACCACTGACCTGGAAAATAGATCCAGGAGAGATAATTTTAAAATTATTGGACTGCCTGAAAGCCATGGTCAAAAAAAAAGCTCAGATATCACCTTTGAAGAAAATATCAAGGAAAAATGCCCTGATATTCTAGAACCAGAGTGTAAAATAGAAATTGAAAAATCCACTGATCACCTCCTGAAAGAGATCCCAAAAGGAAAACTCCTGGGAATATTGTAGCCAAATTCCAGAGTTCCCAGGCCAAGGAGAAAATATTTCAAGCAGTCTGAAAGAAACAATTCAAGTACTGTGGAAACACAATCAGGATAACACAAGATTTAGCAGCTTCTACATTAAGGGATTGGAGGACTTGGAATATGATATTCCAGAGGTCAAAGAAGCTAGGATTAAAACCAAGAATCATCTACCAGAAAAACTGAGTATAATCCTTGAGGGGCAAAAATGGATATTCAATGAAATAGAGGACTTTCAAGCTTTCTTGATGAAAAGACCAGAGCTAAATAGAAAAGTTGACTTTCAAAAACAAGAATAAAGAGAAGCATGAGAAGGTAAACAGGAAAGAGAAATCATAAGGGACTTCTTATTAAAGTTGAACTGTTTGCATTCCTACATGGAAAGATGATATTTGTAATTCATGAGACCTTTCTCAGAATTAGGTAGTTGGAGGAAATATATATATACAGAGGGCACAGGGTGAGTTGAATATGAAGGGATGATATCTAAAAAATAAAATCAAGGGGTGAGAGAGGAATGTACTAGGAAAAGTAAAAAGGGAGAGGTAGAATGGGGTAAATTATCTCAAATAAAAGAGACAAGAAAAAACTTTTACAGTGGAGAGGAAGAGGGGGGAGGTGAGAGGGAATGAGTGGATCCTACTCTCATTGGATTTGGCTTAAGAAGGCAATAATATACACACTCAATTGGGTATGGAAATCTATCTTACCCTACAGGAAAGTAGGGGGAAAGGGGATAAGAGAATGGGGATCATAGAAGGGAGGGCAGATTTGGGGAGGGGGTAATCAGAAGCAAAGAGTTTTGAGGAGGGACAGTGTCAAAGGAGAGAATAGAATAATTGGGAGTGGGATGGGATGGAGGGAAATATAGTTAGTCTTTCACAACATGACTATTATGGAAGTGTTTTGCATGACTACACATGTATAACCTATATTGAATTCCTTGTCTTCTCAATGAGGGTGGGTGGGGAGGGAGGAAGGGAGAAAATTTAGAACTCAAAGTTTTAAAAGCAAATGTTAAAAATTGTTTTTACATGCAACTAGGAAATAAGATATATAGGCAATGGAGTATAGAAATCTACCTTCCCCTACAGGAAGAGGGAAGGGGATAAGAGAAGGGGGGGTGTGATAGAAAGGAGTGCAGATTGTGAGAAGGGGTAATCAGAATGCATGCTATCTTGTGGTTGGAAGAGGGGAGAGATGAGGAGAAAATTTGGAACTCAAAATCTTGTGGAAGTGACTGTTGAAATCTAAAAATAAATTAATAAAAAAATGTTGGTTGAAATGAACAAAACAAACAGAAGAAGTGAATAATGGGACATGGAGTGGGATGAATAGATTCCAGAGGGAATTTTAAAAGAATAATAATCAGTAGATTTCTAGAGCTAGTGTTATGCCCTACCCCCCCCCTTTCAGTTTCTCCATCTTGCCCCAGCTCACCCCACTGTTTGTACTCCCATCTCCACGGATCCCACTGTTTGTGTTCCCTTCTCCGCAGAAATAATCCTGCCTCAGCTTGTCCCACTCTTTGTGTCCCCATCTCCACGGAAATCTAATTGTGTTCTTTCCCTTTAATTACTCTTTCTCTTCCCTTACTCGCTACTGTTCGATTTGAGTAATTACTCCGAACAGTCGTGCGCTTCAATAAATCCACATCCAAATTTATATCTGGGTCTCGCTCACTTTTTTTCGGCACAACACTAGGAGACAGGAGAAATTGTTCCATTGCTTTAAGATCCGTCTCAAGGGTCATCTCATTCATGAAGGGGAAGAGATATGCATTTATATAGTATCTACTATGTGTCAAATCCTGTACTAAGTGCTTTACAAATATTATCTCATTTGATTTTACAGACTCTGTGAGTTAGGTGCTATTATTATCTCCATTTTACACTTGAAGAAATTGCAGCAAACAGAGGTTAAGTGACTTGACCAAGGTCACACAGTTGTAAAGTGTCTGAGACTAGATTTGAATTCAAGTCTTCTCAACACTCTACCATTGTGCCACCTGACTGTCCCATGAAGCCCAATGTTGTTCTCTGCTTCCCCTCAATTTTTCTGCAGGACTTTGGATATATCTTTTGCTTCCATTATGCTTAGTTGTATACATCACAGAGGTTCTTGAGTCACAAAATGGAGACAGTTGTGGTTCACTCAATTCTCATACTTAACCACTTGCTATACTATACCTCTCAATTTCCTCAGTATCCATGAAAAAATATGTAATTACATATCAGTGTAATTGGTGTTTTTGTAGTAATGCATTTTTGTATTTTTAACAAAAAAACATTATTCTGAAAAAGGCCCATAGGCTTCAGCAGAATGCCAAAAGGGACCATGACACAGAAAGGTTAAAAATCCCTCCCTTATTAGGTTGTAAGACTCCCTGTGGACAGGGACAGTGTCATTTTAATTCATCTCTCTACTTCCAAAGCTTGACCCAGTAACTTGCACATAGAAGCTGCTTAAAATGTTTAGCTGAATCAAAAGAAAACACAGTTCCTATTCAAAAAAATGTCAAGTCAAGGATAAGTCAAGGATGTACTTGGGAAAAATGTGAAAGATTTAGTAAGTTGCCAATGTCCCAATCATTTCTACTATTATTACTATTCTTACAGTAATAATATATTTATCTAAAATACCTTAAGGTTTGTTAAATGCTTTGCTCTCAACCCCATGGAATAGGTAATGCAAGTATGATAGATGAGGCTCAGAAATGTTCAGTCACTTGTCCGTGGTTACTCAGTTAATCAATCAACAAGAATTTAAGTGTTTACTATGTGTCAGGTACTGTGTCAAGGACTGAGGTTACAAAGAAAGGGAAAACAAAATCACAATCTCCACCAGCAAAGAGGGTAGGAGGCAATGTGTAAAATAGTTATATACAATAATTATTAAGTACCTACTATGTGCAAGGCACTGTGCTAAGTGTTGAGGATACGAACAAGAAAAAGAAAGACAGTGCCTGCCTTCAAGGAGCCAACAAACTAAGGGGAGAAAACGATACACAAAAGGAAACTAAAAAGGGATGGAGGAAGAGTTGCCTAGTTAAGGAGGGAAAGCTTGATGATGGTAGAATCTAATGCAAGCAGTGATACTGGTGGGAAAAGAAGAGCCCACTGGGCTTCTGAGCCCTCTTTAAGAGGTGGCTTTGGGAGCCATTTTTTTGCTCCACTCTCCAGTCCTCCAATCAAAGGGACAAAGGCAACTGAGAGTACTAATAAGGGGTGAATAGGAAAGCTGGTACAATTTCCATGATGATCAGCTTGGGGGTGGAGAGCATGTGGATGGGGGGGGAATAATGATGGCAGAGTGGAATCTGAGCAATGCAGCTGGTGAGAAATGAGAAAAGTTTCAAGATATATTCAGAGTAGTTGGAAGATAATATGAGAGGAGAATGCACTAGCATCTGGGACAACATGGGAAAGGCATCCTGGAAAAGGTAGTATTTGACTTGAATTTAGAAGGCATCCAGAGAAACTAAAAGGCAGAAGTAAGAGGGCAGAGCATTCCAGGCATAGAGGGCATCAACTAATAAGTAAGTGAAGTGGGTTTCAAACCCATGTCTCTAGATTCAGTGGCCCAAGTACAATTCCTTGAGGCTTCCACATTTTTAGTTTTCAAAGTAATCTCCAATGGTTTTTTTTTTTTTAGAAAAAGGCTAGACAAATGAAATTAATTCTACAAATGGACTTCCTTTAACCTGAAGATAAAGATAAGATGGTGGAGGGAGGGATGGTGGTGGCCATGCTGGTGCTGGTGGTAGAGATTCTAGCTTATCAATGCATAAGTGTGGAGAAGTGGAAAGGGTTCCCTCCATTAATGCTACCAGGGCCCTTCTGGATATGGGATCAGGAATATAATAATATCAGCTGAGTGTGTGTTCCTCTGCTTTTCCGAGCCACTCAGAGGTGGTAGCCATGCATAATCTGAGGTGTTACCAAAATGGCACCACTATTGCTCCTATTTTGAAATGCCTTTTAGCACCTTCCAAAGAACCTTGGTCACATTCATCTCACTGTCTTCAATGGTGGCAGATCTTTATCCTTGCAAGCTGATTAGATTTTTATAAAAAACTAAAACCTATTTGGAGCCATGGCCAGTGATTAGTTGGTAAGTAGCTGAGCCAGTAAAAAAAAATGGGGGTGTGATTAATAAGTTATGAGCCTGTTTTTTTTTTCTTGTCTGACATTGGACCCAAAAGTAGTACCAAAAAAGAATCCCAAAAATATTTTGAGCATGACAGTATTTATTGAAATGAACATATTCCACAGAAGTCCTAAGGTGATTACTTGGATACTGCTTTTTTACAGAATCACTCCATCACATAACTGGAGCATTGGAAGGACCTATGGTTCATCTAAATTAGCTGATACCTGAACAAGAATCCTCTTTATAAAATCCCTGAACTTAAAGACTTCTAGTGAAGGAAACTCACTGCTCCTGAGTCAGTCTATTCTATATTTGGGGAGCTCTAATTCCTGAAAAGTCTTTGCTCCAATCAAATCTAGATCTTCCTTTCTGCAGCTTTTATCTATTGTTTTTGCCCTCTCAGGCCAAGTAACCCAATTCTGTCTCAGGTGTTATTCAGTTATTGACCTGCTTGCATTTCATTTATAGGAGGCTTAGAGAGTTCACCTGCATATCCTTGCTGTTTGTTTGGCTAACATCAAGGAACTACTAGTGGGGGCACATGGCCTAGGTTCAGCCCTGGCCTGTAAATGAAATGGATCTATGCTCCCTGTTCTCATGTTTTTTTCAGTTCATTAAATCTCCACCATGGGGTTCCCTTCAATATCTAGAAAAGCACTTAGCACAGTGCCTGGCACATAATTGTGCTTAATAATCAATGTTAATTCCCTTTCCTGCTCCCCTCCACAAGGGTGATTTATTTATAATCCAGACTATAACTCATATCTGAGGTTTCCCAAAAAGGGAGAAATTTAAAGGAAACTAATGTATAATATAAACAGGCATGGGCTGGGCATTTATTCTGATATATATACACACACATGAAAGTGCTAAACATAAAAGACTCATAGCACACATTAAAAGAACAACTAAAAACAGGACTCAATAGCTTAACTTATAAATACTACCAGGAGGCTGATACTTAAAACTCATCAGAACATTAAACAGTTTTCAGGATGTCTAATGAGGCATTGTACATTTAATCCCAGCTCTGTACTGTCCAAACAGCTCCCGGTAGATGTGTATTGGTGAAATGTCCTGGTTTGAGCCAATCCTCTTGCCAGTGGTCATCTTCTTCAGATTCTGTAGCTTCCCCTGATCCCAGCCCATGCCAATATGATCAGAGCCAAAGCTTCTAGACTTTTGGCGCACATAAATTTTCTTTAAAGCCCAGATGCAGCCAAACTGGGAATGATATTTGATCATTTATTCAGGAAAGGAAACAGAAAGTGAAAAGGGCATCCAGGGGTCTAGATTCCAGCTTGCCTGGCTTGGTTTCCATGGGAGTGGTAGAGGGGGTAAGGTGGAAGAACACCATCCATTCTCCTTCTCCCTTCAGCGGGAGTCTAGAGACAGAGCAAACCAATTGCCACATGGGAGAGTAGAAAGAAGAAGACAAGATGAAGCTGTCTTTTTTATTTTTTAAACTAAAATAGCACCTCATTCCACTTCCATTTCTCTCAGGGAAAGGGAAGGGCCAAGGGATCACTCAGGGCTTGCTATATCATACCAGAATTCCAAGTCCTCTGAAAGCAGACACAAAGTTCTCATAAAGTTGGCCAGAATCAGGGAGGGCAACCACAACATTGAATGATCCCCATGACATTCTTTCTCTGGTTTAAATATATAATGTCCTTAATTAACTAGGGTACATTTGTCACATTTGTACATATCCCCAGTCTTGAAATCTCAGGGAGACTCAAAAATTGTCTTTTCAAATGTCTCCCCCAAGTACTTTGCACCAAAGAGTTTCAAGCAGGCTGTGTGACATACTTCTTATATAGTCCTCCCTCAAATTAAGTTTTTTAAAAAAAACCCGAGTCTATCATAGTTGGTAGACCTAGAGATCACACTCATCCCCAATGCAGATTTATTCAAATTAAACAAAGAAAGGACATTTACAAAGTTTATCAGAGGTTATTACTTGAATAATACTTAAAAGAGGATCTGTCCCAAATCAAGCCAGTAGAGAAAAATAAATGAAAATTTTTATACAAAGAAGTAACTAAAGAAAAAAATAAAGACATAGAAAAAGAGAAAAATAATAAGAAACTTCTGTCAGAGAAATACTTATCCTAAATGAGTTCCTAGAGCATATGAGGTTCTTTCCACAGAGATTAGGGCCCCCGGGGTCAATTGGGAACAAGTTCTTCAATCAAAGTGAAAGACTAAACTTTCCTTTGTGAAAATTCTTCCATGACTTCTTTTAGCACATGGGGCTGTGCTTTAGAAATTCCAGAACAAAAACAATTATTTTTTAGTTCTCTTCACTCTTAGGCCACCGAAATTTCTCCAGTGTATCCTGACCAATGCAAAGGGCAATCCAAAGGAAATTGACCCAAGGATAAGATAAGTGGGCTTAATTAAAAAAAGAATGCAAAGTCAAATAACCCCCAATCTAGTATGTTCTTTAAAAAAAAGAGCTGGAACTAGTCTCTCAAATAGCAAAGGAGATCCTAACATCTAATAGTGAGGAATCCGTTATTGGGGGCTAGTATATCATCTCTTCTCCTTAATTTTAACACACGAATTTTTTCTGGACTAGATTTAGGCCTGAGAAATATGGTCTCCAATAGGAGAGAGCCAAGTTTCTTATTCTCATTCTCTTCAGATTGTTAAATCCTCTCCTTAGTAGCCCAGGAACAATTCTACTTATACCTTAGATTATGTCTCATGTCTAGTAATTCCCCAAAAAGGGAGAAGTAGAAAAAATGTATGATGTGAATCTGATATGGGACTGGTAATTCATACATCTAGACAAAAGATGCTGAATCTAAGACTCATAGCACTCATTAACAAAACCACTTAAAACCAGATTCAGTAACTTGAATGAATGAATAAATGAATCAAAAAATTATCAAAAACAAATGATGTAGAACTTACTAAGCACTTAATATGTGCCAGGCACTATGCTAAGTGCTGGAGTTACAAATACAAAAAGCATAATAGCCCCTGCTGTCAAGGAGTTCACATTCTAGTTGGGGTAGACAACATAAAAAAGAATGTTCACTGAAAAGGCATATGGAAAGGCCTGGAAATAGTAAGGATGTATCTGTGGGGTGAATAGCAAGGCCCTTACATCGTTAGATCAGAGTGCCAGATGTCTGTAGGGAATATAGATAGGGTAGATGGTAAAGTCTAGGACACTTTATCAGGGAGTGGCAGGGCAGATGTTAAGGCATGGCTATCCTCCATCTCGCAAGAAGAAATAGAGGTAGTGATTCCTGTCTCATCCAAGGTAGATGAACAATGAAGCAACTCAGGTGAGTTCTGGGTTGTCCAGGTGATGGGCCTTCCCACCACTCAGTCATCTTGAATGGGTTCTGCAATGGGTTGGTGCTAGGGAGGTGGCAAGAGTGAAAGGCCAATAGGAAAGGGTGTCCCCAGTGGTGACAGGTCTGTCCCAGGTGATTCTTTTAAACTTAACTGTGATAGCTGTTACAATCTGCTGAGAAGTTAATACTCAAACTTCATTAGAACATAAAGCAGTTTTCATGACGGCTAATTAAACATCAGCTGTTGTTGTTATTCAATCATTCAGTTGTGTCATACTCTTCATGACCCCATGGACCATGCCAGGAGTACGCCAGGTCCTTCTATTCCCCACTATTTCTGTTGAAGTCTGTCCAAGGTTTAGTCATTGTTTCCATCACACTATCTATCCCTCTCTTCCTCGGCCATCTCCTTCTCCTTTTGCCTTCAATTTTTCCCAACATCTTTTGCAATGAGTCTTGCCTTCTCATTATGTGGCCAAAGTATTTAAGCTTCAGCTTCAGTATTTGACCTTCCAAAGAATAGCCTATGTTAATTTATTTAAGTATGAACTGATTTGATCTCCTTGCTGTCCAAGGGACTCTCAAAAGTCTCCAGCACCACAACTTGAAAGCGTTGATTCTATGGCACCCAGCTTTCCTTATAGTTCAACTCTCACAGCCATATATTACTACTGAAAAGACCATAGCTTTGACTATGTAGACCTTTGTCGGCAAGGTGATATCTCTGATTTTTAGTATGCTGTCCAGATTGGCCACAGCTTTCCTTCCAAAGAGCAGGCTCCCTTTAATCTCATTGCTGCAGTCTCTATTTTCAGTGATCTTTGAGCCCAAGAATAATGAATCTGACACTGTTCGCATTTCTTCTCCCTCTGTTTGCCAGGGAGTTAATGGGACCATTTGCCAAGATCTTAGCTTTTTGATGTTAAGCTTCAGGTCAGTTTTTACACTCTCTTCTTTCACCTTCATCAAGAGGCCTCTCAATTCCTCTTCACTTCCTGCCATCATCTGCATATCTGAGATTGTTTATATTTCTCCTGGCAACCTTAATTTTGGCTTTTGCTTCATCCAGCCTGGCATTTCATGTGATGTACTCTGCATTTGAATTCAATAAATAAGGTGACAATATAGAGCCTTTTCACCTCAGCTTTGCACTGCCCCTCTCCCCATTCTCCCCCCCACTAAAAAAAAAAACCCTTTAAAATATTTGTTGGTAAAACGGCCCGGCTTGAGCCAATATTCTTGTCAGTGACTATCTTCTCCAAGTACTAAAGCTTCCCTTACATCAGACAGCTCCAAACCAATGGAGCCCAAAGCCTCTATACTTCTCAAACTTACAAGATGGCTTCCGAGTATACACAATCCCATCTACCCTGGGAAAGATGTTATCATCTACTCAGGAAAGGAAAGAAACTGGAAAAGATATTCAGAGGCCCAGGAATGAGCTCACTTAATTGAAATCATACTCCATGTGTGATCAGTGGCAGGGTTGTGGGGGAAGAGCTCCACCTTCTCCCCTCCATCCCCTTTTGTAGAAAGTCTAGAGATAGGGCAATATACTTGCCACATGGGAGAATTAAGGAAAGGGAGTGAAGCAGAAACTGTCTCTTCTTTTTAGTGACTTGGTACATTGTTCTCCTGCTGTTATTGTGAAGGGTTTTGTCACATCATGCCAAAATAAAATCTTACTCTCAATGCGCTCCGCCATGGCTCAAAGCAAAAGTCTTGGAGTTCTCACAGAACCAGGAAGGGAATTCTGAGCATGTTCCATGGGATGGCCACCACTACAATTGCATTGAGTAAAAACATATTAAAGATTATTTTCATTATTGCTTCTTTTTCTATAGATTGTGAACTTGTACTTAGGACCAGCAAGCACTTGGCCTAAGATGAACTCTTTCACTTAATAGCCCTTCAAATACTTGAAGATTATGATTATGCTCCATGTCCTCTAGCCCCACCCCCTCTCCCACATCCACTCTTTCCCAGGTTATAGATATGTGCATTTAGATATGTATATCTGGTATGTATGCTTAAAAAGCACAGACAATTTGCGTTATAATTACATCATAATTACACAATGCACCTCTGGAAATACAATTTGCTAGGGTTTTCTGTGTGATATTTTGGTACACAAAGCAAAAGAGGTCACATATTTTTAAAAAAGAGTAACCATATAACTATATCCCCTTTCTTGAGGTTGTCTAACATTTAAAATTTTTCCCTTGGATACATTAAGGGCTTGAATGTCTCAAAAGAGATGCAAATACAGTATTGCCTTTCAAGGATTTTTTCAACCTCAGTGATATTTACGACTTTCATAATAAAAACCATAAACTAGTGGAAAAGTATCTTTTGCATTCCAGTTAGAAATATCCAAATCCCACACAATTCCCAAGAAGGAAAATAGCACAGTGTGTGAATGTTTAAGACTATAGATATACATCACATCTAATATTTTATACCCCTAATTTTAGGAATGGTATAAGTGGAATTACTTGGATTTTGTGGAGAAACATTCTTCTAGCAAATGCTTGGGTCTTTCTGCACGTAATTTTACCTCTTGGGAATATGATGAGGGAAAAGTCATTCGCTCATAATGTCCAATGAGTTTGATGATTACAGTAAATATATAGTGAAAGGCTGCCAAGAATCAGGATGATGTGTTTAAATCTAACCTCTGATGTGTTGCCTAGCAGCAAGTCACTTTTTTAAATTTTTGATTCTTTACTGATGGGATACACAACCAAAATGACAAAATGGACAGCTGATAAAAGGAAGAAAAAGAAAGAAGGAAGAAAGAGAAGAGGAGAAAAGAAAGAGAAAGAAGAAAGTAAACATTTCTGTAGCCTACCTGGCTGTACTACTTTATCTGATTATTCAACCATGCCACAGTAAGCTCATTATTGGGAAATCCTCAACACTCTACAAGATCCCATCAGTCTTGGCACTTCACCTTATCACCAATCCTCTGTCCCTCTAATTGGAGGGTGGAACCATGATCTCAAACTTCCACTTAAGGAGGAAATTCAGCTCAAAGTATCTCATATCTCACCTGACTGCACTTTGAGACTTATCTGACTTTTCTACCAGTCAGGAACTGGCTTTTATTTGTATCCTCAGTGCTTAGAACAGTGTTGAGCACATAGTAGGTGCTTAATGTTTATTGACTGACAGTGTAAGCTAGACATTGTAGTAAGTACTTTTTATAAAATTTTATCTCATTTGGTTATCATAGCAACCTGTCAAGTAGATACCCATTTATCAGTTGATGAAACTGAGACAAACAGAGGTTAAGTGAGTCACCCAGGTTCACACAGCTTGTTAACGTTTAAGGCCCAATTTGAACTCAGGTCTTCCTAACTCCAGGCCTAGCACTCTATTCATTGTACCACCTGGCTGCTGGAAGGAAGGGAGGAAAGAAGGAAGGAGAAAAGGAAGGAAGGGAGGGAGGGAGGTAGAAAGGAAGGGAGGGAGGGAACAAGGGAGGAAGGGAGGGAGGGAAGGGAAGGAGGGAGGGTGGAAGGAAGGGAAGAAAGAAGGGAGGAAAGAAGGGAAGGAGAGAGGAAGGAAAGAAGGGAGAGAGGGTGAAAGGAAGGGACGAAGGAAGAAGGAATGGAGTCACAGAGTCAGACACAAATGAAACAACTGAACAACAATTCATTATCTTGAAAAAAGTTTCTTTCTCACCTCTGGCAATGAAGAACCTAAAAAAATACCAATAAAAAGGGCTGACCAAGTTCGACTTTTTAAAACATGGGAGTGGAGGAAGGAAGGGAGGGAAGGAAAAAGGGAGTGAGGGAGGAAGGGAGGGAGAAAAGAAGAGAGGGAGGGAGGAATTCTAAAAAGGCAGAGGTAAGAAGGGAATGCATTCCAGGCATGGAGAACAGACAAAACAATTGCATGGAGACAGGAAATAATCTTCAGTATGAAGATTATAATGAAGAACGTCAGTTTGGCTGGACAGTAGACTGCAGGAAGTAGAGTATAAGACTGGATAAGGAGTTTGTAATTGATCCTGGAGTCAATTGGAGTCACTGAAATTTACCTAGCAGGACAGTGACATGTTCAGAACTACACTTTAGGAAAATCACTTTGGCAGCTGTGTGTAGATGGATTGGAGTAGAGAGAGACTTGAGGCAAGGAGACCAATTAGAGGAGTATTGCAAGAGTCTAGGTGAGAGTTGCTGAGCATCTAAAAAAGGGTGGGGCTCATATGAGTAGAGAAAGAGGCACAGTTGTAAGAGAAGTTGTTGAGATAGAAATAACAAGATTTGATAACTGATTGGATGTATGGGGTGAGTGAGAGTCAAGGATGACACTGAAGTTGTTAACCTGGGTGTCCTGAAGGATGGTGGTACCTTTGACAGCTAGAGAAATTTGGAAGGGGGATGAAATTGAAGAGAAATATAATATCTGCGATACACATTATAATTCATCTCCAACTTTTCATTCTATATGACCTGCTCAATCTCCCTAAAGACAAAAGGGGTAAAGGGTTCTTACAAGGCTATTTCCTTGGTGTTTGGAGTCACCTAAAGAGTGCCTCCAATAGCCACAAATTGATAGGAGAGTGTACTATATGGATTGTGGGTATGCTGGAGGGGGGAGGGGATTTTTATTATGGCATTTGCAGAGTTACTATGGGTGCCTGGGTCAGTTAGGTTATAATTCCTTTAAGGCATTGACTCCACATAGAAGGTCAGGAGCTGGCACAGTGGCCTGAAAATGGCAGAATTGGGGTTTGCTGACCAATAAGGGAATATTAGGGCTATGATTGGATATTGCTAGGAGTGTGAGAAGTGACTATTCTTTCTATGGTTGTTTGGTCAGGCACCCCCTGGGATGATCCTATGGTTCTGCAAGTATCTGACTTGGAGACCACTGATCGAGGCAACAACATTTATAAGGGACATTTAAAGACTTCCACAAACTGGCTTTAGGCTTATAACACAATATACCCCCTCAAGTATTGTATGGTCCAACCAAATTTGCCAATTTAACATGTCAGTCAAGGACATTTCATCTCCCATCCCCATAACTTGAATGCATTCCTTCCTTAAATTGACTTTTTAAAAAATTTAATATTTTCGGTAATTTTAAAAATTCATTTTAAACTTAATACAAAATGAGAAAAGAAAAAAAAGAACATTGCCATGTACACAGCAGAACGTAAGAGAGGATTTGATATAAAACAATACATTTCAATTTCAAGAAAACCCATATAATAAATTCTACACATTGTTTTCAAAGCTACTCAGCTTTGCTTCCTTATAGGTTTTCCTTTGTTCTCTGCTGTCCAATTTTTGCTTTATTTTCCCTTGCCCTAAAGAAAGCTAAATGTATATGTGTACGTACATGTATGTGTGTGTACATGTATATATACATACACATACATATACACCCATATATGCACATACATATACGGATATCTATAAACATGCATATATATGTATATATATATATATATACTCATACTCATGTATGTAAGACTGCACTATGCATATTTCCACTTATCATCTCTTTCTCTGAAGCATTTCCTTTGTAAGTTAAGTCTTTCCATGTTTTTCCAAATCAACCAGCTCATTACTTCCTACACCACAGCAGTATTCCAACTCAATCATATCCTATCTGAGAGATTGTCTATGAAACTTTTTCCCCTAATTTTCTGCATTTCTTCTATTCTTGGTAACATTGGTTTTATTTATACCAGAAAATTTTAATTTAAAATAATAATAGAAATTAGCCACTTTATGCTTCAACAATTCTCTCACCTTATAATATAATTCAAGATCTGCTACTGCTGAATCTGCTTCCTTTACATCTTTTTCCCCTGCCTTATATCCGCTTTTTAGTATCTGTAGCTTCTTACTACCTCCTCTGTTATATTTCCCCAAATCATACTTGCATTGATGGGTCGGGTTCTCAGAAGATGCCTGCTACCTCAGGTTCTAAGGATAACCTTGTGGGTGACTACTTCTACTATTGTAGGTCATGAACTACTACCAGCAAAATTCTCATTAGCAATAAACCAATAATTGCAATTAACCCTTAGTAAAGGTATTTACTCTGCTAGCATAGCAAGAACAGAAATATTTTCTGTATAAACCTGGGGCTCACTCTGTCACAAATACATACAATGTTCATAGGAAGAGTAGGTGCAAACCTCAAGAACATTGGTAATGTGGCACATATCTGGGACAAATAGCTTGCATTAGTATTCTGTACCTGACTTTTTAAAAAATGTTTTACTGTGACCTCAAAGGAAATTGGCCTATTCTGAACAGCACTTTGGGGACTGAACCTGAGGACAACTGATAGGAGTTATCTGAAGAAAAGAGAAAATGGAGATTTAGCAGATGTGAGAGTTAAGGGACATTTATGACAAATAGAATTTTACACCTAAGATTCTCACTTTTATGGCTAACTTTATTATGCAATTAAAAACACAATTTCAATTTATAAGTTACTGCTTTCTGGGTTCATCTCCTGGCTGATTTAGGCTCAGAGCTTAGATGAGTTATGTATTTCTATTACCTAAATAGAAATGAAGATTTTTTTTTCCAGAGAAATTAACCAAAATAGCTATAATTTAGTGTTTTGCTATTTTTCCTCAGAATAACAGTAGTTCCATTTTTCTAGAATCTATACATATTCATTGAAATCCAAAGAACTTTTATAAACAATAGTTCTTCAAAAAGAAAATAGTTTTTACCCATTCCTTCATCAAGCATTTCCTGGAAACCTACTGAATACATGATCCTGGGCTAGGTGCTGGGAATCTAGAACTCTTGCCATGGGTGAAACAGTTTGTACAGGTAGGACAAAGAAATTTAATTCACATAGAGAGATAGTTCCTTTAATCTTTAAAATTCCATTAAATTAATGTAAAGGTAAGTGTCTATCTGAAGACAGATCAGAGTGGAGGGATTCTCAGACAAGGGTAATTGCTTTTGTAATTGTGTTTTTAAGCTTTTTTTTTTCTCTTAAAGGATTGAAAAGAGTTATTTTGGGTAGATGGTCCTTTAGATATGGCTGAATGAGAACAAGTAGAAATAGTCATTTTGGCCACTTAATTTTGGGAACTTTAAGAATATACATATGATTATGTATAACAATACACACACATATATACTTATATATCTTTCATTGGGGGATCATGTATGTTTTAGGAGAGAGGGATAGTTGCGAATAGAGTAGATAAGGTACATTATGCAACTAAGGACAGCAGACCTAACATGTATTCTAATTTTGTCCCATTCAGGCTTAAAGCAATTTGCTCAGCTTCCCTGCCTTCCTATCTCTAAAAGGGTGCACAACACTTTAACTACGTCGCTGGAACTTTGTCAAGGATTAAGAAATTGCTTCTTAAGACAGAATGAGCTTCCTGAAAAAAAAATACCTTTAAATATAAATACTGCTGGAAAGTAATTTGTTAAGCAGATCCGGCCCTGACATGGGCAAAAAACCAGCCTTGTATCCTATCATGGGATAATTCTATGCCATCATTTGTAAAAGCCATGGTTAGCTAAGAAATGGGCTGTCAAAAGTAAAAACTGGTGCCTTGTACTACAACTCACTCAGTAATATTAGTCAAATAAAAATTGAATAATACCTTGTTTTGTTTTTATTGGCCAATTGGAAAAGCAATAAGAACCTAAGTATGCTAGAGTCACAATGGGTCAATTCAACTGAGAGCAAGGGTCTTGAGGAACATGCCTAAAATACTACAAGTGTCTTTTTGGCATCATTGGACATTTTAAAGTTTGTTTACACTGGATGGTTGTATCTAAAAGTTATGATTTGAAGTGTTTGTTTTGCCTCCCGAGGCAACTCTTTCGTCTGAAATATCTGTTCCTTGAGCAAGACAGGAAGGGTGGGAGTTTGCCATTCTGTGATTCCAAATGAAGAATGGCCTCAGATTCATGTATGTTCACTGACAAAGAGCTAGCCATTACCCATATAGTTACCAGAGCAGCAGTGAAACCTAAATTGCCTAGAAAAATAATTAACTGTAACTTTCAACAGTGTTTTCCCTCCTGGAACAAGACCAGATTGGTTGTAGTCTGTGCTGAGTAGTTCTATGCCACTGATTTGTTATCTGTAGCACCCAGGACCAGGAAGTACTTGCAGAGACAGAATACAGAAGCACCATGAGATAAGCCAAGGTTAGGAGTTGTGATTTTGGTTGTGCAAAGTCACAGGAAGAAAGTGGTGCCATGAGTAGAAACAGGATCAAAATCAAAATCGAAACAAAGTTCAATGAGGCTTGTGAGAAATGGGTCCTGGGGTCAGGCTATAGAATTGCAGTATTGAAGAAAACAGTTGGGAACGTTCAAGCATGACAAAGAATTCTTTCAATTTGCTGCACTCGGTGATCTGTGAACATGTGCATTTTTTTGTTTGTTTGGCCAGGCTGTGTGAGGCTAGTACCACCTTCTATCTTCCTTTGAATTCAATGCACAAAAGAAGTGTGTATTAAGAATTTGGCACAAACAACACAAGCAACATCCAGGGTACATCCTGGGGTGAGCATAAATTCGGTTCAATCTTCTTTGCCTTTGATCTCTACAACACTGAGTGGTGATCAATGACAAAAAGGTTATTACCTTGAGGCACTGAAACATTCTGTCACCAAGCAGATGGCAACTTGCCTTCAGTCTATTGACTGATTAAGGGAAGTAGACTAATTTGGCAAAGATTTTCAACAAGTCTTGACTCAAAATTTTTCATTAGATGAGAAAAATGAATCCCATTTCTCCTCTCAAAACGTGCAATCCTTTAGTCTAGCTTCTTAAGAAAACCATTGAGAAGTGAAGGGAATACTGGAAATTCTAGGCACTGTTTCAAGCTAGTGGAGGACAGATTTCTGGCCAGAAAGTCTTTCTTGACTTCTTAGAACAAGGAATGAGTAATTCCTCTGGCCACGGATAGTGTTGGTTGGATAGCATGGTAAAGATCCCGTTTTACAAGTTGTCTGGCCATAGTCCAGTAAAAACAGAAAAAGAGATGCATTTTAAATAAATTCCTCCTCTTTATGCATTCATTTTTAAAATGTTGACTTTCAAATTCTCTCCTCCCCTACAGCTTCTCTCCACCCATTAAGAAGGTAAGCAACATGATACTCATTATACATGCAAAGTCTTATAAAATGTAATTTGACATTAGCCATGTTGGATGAAAAAAAGCAAGAAAAATAAAGTGAAAAATATGCTTCAATCTGTATTCAGACTTCATTAGTTCTCTCTCTAGAGGTGGACAGCATTTTTTCATCATGGGTCCTTTGGAAATGACTTAGATTGATGAAATGATCCGAATAGCTGTCTTTCATAGTTGATCATCATTACGACATTGATGTGGCTGTCTAGATTGTTCTCCTGGTTCTGTTTACTTCATTTTGCATCTGTGGATTGAAGTATTCCCAGGTTTTTCTGATACCAACCCCTCATCATTTCTTACAGCACAATAATATTTCATTACAGTCATATACCACAACTTTTTCAGTCATTCTTCAATTGATAGACATTCCCTCAATTTCCAGTTCCTTCCCACCACACAAAGAGCTGCTATAAATATTTTTGTACATATAGATCCTCTTCCTTTTTCTTTGAAGAAATGTATTTTTTTTTACATTTGACAAATTTTTAAAAACCTAATACCTTCCTTATGGATCTTGCTATTTATTTTCTGTATTCTGTATAAGGGAATATGGATTTGGTTCTCTTACCACCTCACCCATAATTGATATAGTCACAGAAAACAGAGTAGATAAAAGAGGCAGTGAGTTGGTATTACCAGGTGATAGCTTTATGAAGTCAACAGCCTCCCTCTATGGAAACTAAAGAGAATAAGCTGATTGGATGATCTAAAATGTACATTCCTTTGCAGAGCTTTAAATAGCTACAATTTGAAGTAGCTCAAGGCAAGATACAGTAGTAGAGGAATAACCCAGCCCCTTAAAGGGAATTGTAGAGAATAGAACAATCCAGATCTTGGAACATTTAGAGGCACAGCAGGGGGAAAAAACAGGACTGGATATATTTATAAGAAAATTCTATCAAATATTCAAACAACAATAAATTTCAGTATTCAAAAATGGGAGGAAAGGGGAACCTACCAATTCTTTTTATAAGGTAAATATGGTCCTGATATCTAAACCAGGTACCAGTGACAGAGATAGATGAGAAAAAAAGCTAGAAATTGAATATTAACTACTCTTAAAAATCACTGAATATTAATATAAAATAGTGGATAAAATATTTTCAAAAATGTTACAGCAATATATTTTAATAACTATACACTATACCCAGGTTGGACTTATGCTAAGGTGGAAGGGTCAATATTAGAAAGTTCAATTAGAAGGTTCAATATTAGAAAACAGCAAACATAATAAACTAGATTAATTATAAAGCAATGAAATTCCCATACTTATGTCAATAGATATAGGAAAAGCATTTGACAAAATACAACAGCCATCTATGTAAAAAAATTAAAAAGAGGAATAAATGGAACTTTCCTTAATATGATAAATAGTATCTAACTAAAACTAAGAGTTAACATTATCTCTAATGAAGAAGCACTAGAAAACTTTCTAATCACATCAGAGATAAGAAATCATGTCCATTATAACTACATCATTAAGCTCCGAAGAGATGTGACCTAGATATAGAAGATCTTATAAACAATTTAAAGGAGAAGTAAAGAAGATAATTTTGATAGCTGTGGATAA
Source organism: Trichosurus vulpecula (assembly GCF_011100635.1). Taxonomy (NCBI): domain Eukaryota; kingdom Metazoa; phylum Chordata; class Mammalia; order Diprotodontia; family Phalangeridae; genus Trichosurus; species Trichosurus vulpecula. The sequence continues at coordinate 257,047,110 of NC_050577.1, forward strand.
CAGGAGGGATCTTGGCCTCCCAAAAATGATCAAAGGAGAGGAAATGGGCAATTTCAGCTATGTAAAATTTGTAAGGTTTCTGCACAAACAATATAATCTGTTTAGATTAGGAGGGAAATGTTTTAACTTGGGAGGAAATCTTCTCTGAGAAAGGTCTGATAACCAACATATATGAGGAAATGATACACACACACACACACACACACACACACACACACACACACACACTGAGGAGCTTTTAATATGAACAGGCAGTTTTCAAAAGAAAAAATGGAAACAATCAATAAACATATGAAAAACACTACAAATCTCTAATAGAAGTGCAAATTAAAACAAGTATGAGTTCCATCTTATATCCAACAGATTGCCAAACATTACAAAAATGACAGTTGTTGAAAGAAGTGGGAGAGAACAGGCACAATAATCCACTGATAATGGAACTAAGAATCAGTTCAATTGTTCTGGAAAGAAATTTGAAGGAATAGCTCACCAATTTATTAAACTGTATATAACTCTTACATATCTGTTGAAGCCTTTTCCTATATGCTAAAGAGAAAAAAGACAGAAGGAAATGATGCACACACATATACCACAATTTTTTTTTTACACAAAAGTTCTTTTTCTATCCCTTTCAGCAACCAAACTATTCACATATAAAAGGGGCAATACTTTTCATTGTCAGTGAACATTAGTTGCACATCTTCTGAAACCAGGGTTTTGTTACATGTTGGTGTCAGTTCAGAAGGTGATTTTGGGCATCATCTTAGCAGGATCCAAAAATAAACATAAGAATCATATGTAACTTAAAATGATTTTTTTCTGAAGGAACAGATTGCTGTTACATTATTTATATTTAAAAGAATAAATATTTAGACTTTTAGTTTTCAAAAGGTAAAATTTAATAGTCTTGGATTTGATTCAATAACTACAATATATGATATATCAGTGATTAAAATGTCACCATTTGTTTCCAAGATATGTTAGTTTAACCATCCCCTATACTTTCCTTCCCTATCAGAATATATTCTGTGGGCCTACTTTAGGGGAAAATGAAACATTGAAAAATTAATTTACTACAGAATATCCACAATGATCAAATTTTATTAGATACTTTTCATCTTGCTCACAATATCATAAAACTATACATTTCCCAAACTCCATAAAACCACAAAGGAAACAATTGCTGTGGTAGAGAGATGTATCAGCCATAATTTAGTTAAATCCCTCAGAATTACAAGTACAAGTTCATTGTAACATCAAACCTATGAAATGATTTGTTTCAATTAGAATTCAGAATTTTAACAACAAGATTGTTTTCATTTTAAAACAGATTTTACTCTGGTCTATTTTTGAAGTGTTAAACCAGCAGTCTAAGGACTCCTAGGGAGTCTGTAAATAGATTTCAGTGGGTCTGTCAACTTCAAACTTTAAAAATTTTGATAATTGTATTTTTGCATAATTGTTTTCCTTTGCAATTCTATGTATTTTATTTTATACATTTAAAAACTCATTCTGAGAAGGGGTCCATATGCTTCACCAGACTGCCAGAGGGGGTCTTTGACACTAAAAAGATTAAGAACTCCTGGGCTACTGTATATAGTGAAAGTATAAGAAAAGCATTTGTTTGTAGTGGGTCTTAAAATCATTGCCTCCATCAATCAGACTGAGATGTGTGCAAAGGTCAGGAAACAGGGTATAGTTTTCTATAGATGTACAAGTTTCCCCTGCCTTCTGGACTGTTTTATAGGCTTGGAGGAAGGTCAGGAGAACCCTTCTGATCCACCATTCTAGGATTTTTTCTTCAATAAGGAAAGCTGGAAAAAGACAGGCCTCTAGGAGATTGAGTTTTTCCTGGTGGGACAAGATGACATTTTTGCTGTGCCCCCCAACCAATGTTGCAACTTCAGTTCAAGCTGGGGACAGAAAAATGTGGGATCTGGGACAGATTGTGAAGGACTACAGTGACTATCTGGGGATATGGAGCAGTGTGAAGCCAGCAGTTAGTTCAGTGGAGTGAATGAGATTGCCATTATTGTGAAGCTGCTCCCCACGTCCAGAAGACCTAGTAGGAAGTGGCCCCAAACTCTAGCTTTTCCCCCTATTATAACAAGAATGTTTACTGAGCCAATCTTGGTTAATTCCAAATCCTTAACTCTTCCCTGTGATCTTCCCCTCCATTTTCTGGACAGAGATAGTAAGTAGTTGGGTGGGAGGATCGGGGTGGAATCAGTCAGAATAAGCAGTTTCAGTACCATTTGGTCATAGAAATTTCTTTAAACTTACTTTACTAGACTTTAAAAAAATCATATAGCTGTTAAAAAATAAATCATTCTAGTCCTATGGAGGAGTTCTGTTGCAGGAGAATGAATGGGTGCTCAGAACAGAGGTAAGAGATTTTCCTATTTTAATAATTTAAAAAGATTCTATTATTGTGTTATAAGAAATGACAAGTAGAATGATTTCAGAAAAACCTGGAAAGACTTACATGAATTGATGCAAAGTGAAGTGAGCAGAGCCAGGAGAACATTATGCACAGTAACAGCAATATTGTACAATGACCAACTGTGAATGACTTAGCTATTCTCATCCATACAATGATCCAAGTCAATTCCAGGAGACTCATGTTGAAAAATGCCATTCACATCCGGAGAAGGCCAATGGAGTCTGGGTACAGATTGGAGTAAACTATTTTTTCACTTTATCTCTTTTGTAGGGGTTTTTTTTGTCTGTTTTCTTTCATAACATGACTAATACAGAAATGTGTTTTGCATGATTGCACATATATAGCCTATATCAAACTGCTTGCTCTGGACAGGGGGAGAGAGAGAGGGAGGCAGGGAAGGAGAGAATTTGTAACTCAAAAAATTTTTAAAATGAATGCTAAAAATTGCCGTTACATGTAATAGGGAAAACCAAATATTATGAAAAAGAAACATACTCTGGGTTGGTACCACTGGATCTGGAATCTAGAACAAAGGGCAAGTTGCACAATCAGACTAGGAGTCACTGGGGAGGTGAGAAGAAGAAGCAATCTTCGTATGTAATCTAAACTCTCTCTGATGAGCAGAGGGAAGAGCTGCAGCTCTTGGGAAAGTCTAAATCCAGTATTCTGGGCTGGTGGACCAAGGGTGGCCTCTGTTAGTGACCAAAACATATGCTACATTCTCTAGCTAGTTATATGTTTGACAAATAAATGAATTAATTGACTGACGTTTTGCTTCTCAGGAGGTTACAGAAATAGAATGCAGAAGGCAGATCTGGAGGGGAATAGCTTCAGCAACACTACCAACCCTATATCTAGCATCTCCATCACCGGTCACATGTTCACATTGTACAGTTATCACTGTCTATCACGGTATTGCCAACACGATATTCACAGCACTGGCAGCAGCTATGAATATGCTGGCGTAGTTCTGAATGGCAAAACATGATAGACTCTCTATGTAGAAGACAAAACCAAAACATTTATTCAGATACCTATTCAGCAAGCTCCTCCCACCACAGACTACGTGTGGCTTAAGCAGGTCACATGGGCCTATTAATGGATGGGAAGATCTTCAAATTAAGCAAAAGTACATTAACCATACAGTCACTTAACAGAATATGAGAAAAGTTTGGATTTCTCAGGATTACTAAGAAGAGTAGAGCAAAGCCTCTGCCTCAGATAATCCTCCTACTCTATAGGAATATGACAGATGTGATGATTTGCCTTACCCACTAAATTTGTGCTAGATAAGAAACTGAACCAGACACATAACAAGTGCTGAAAAATGCTTGTTGTTTCATCAATTGATGAATTTTAGTCCCTATTTTAAAAAAAAACCTAGTACTGGCTAAGAAAACAAATTTATAACCATGATCGTTAAGCCTACATTCCCAGTAAGACCTTAAGGAGTCTGGGTTTTCCTAAGAGACACACAGACTCCCAAAATATCAAATATAAAGAAGCCATTTGGATTCTTAAGGCTACGTGAGCATAAATTCTCGGGCAGACAAAAATCAGTGTTACAAATCTAGCTTACTAGTTGAACCCAGTGGACTATCTTATCATCAGCTCTAGCATCTCCTGGTGAATTGTGTCTTCTCTGGGGTTAATAGGAAAAATGTTACACACAAAAAAAAATACTGAGCTTAATGACATCAGAAAAAAATCTATCTCTGGAACACATTTTTCATAGCAGTTTGCGTAGGAGATGTTTTATTTCTAGACAGAACCCTTTGGAGAATTCAGTACCAGAGAGTTTATCTTACTTAATTGATTCAGATACCACTTCTTAGAACTAGAGAAAAAGAGAAGAAAGTAGCATGCTGTAATTGAAAAAGTACTGGACTTGGATTCAGAAGGACCCAGGATTAAATACTGCTTGTGACACTAGAGGTTTGATCTTGAGGAAGGTACTTAATCATCCATAAAATGGATATCATAATGGCAGCTACCTCTCAGAACTGCTGTGAGACTCAATTGTGATGACATGTGTAAAGTGCTTTATGAACCTTAAAGTGCTGTGTAAATGCTAGTGAGGATGGAGACATAATAATGATGTTAATGCCTGTTGGCGCAATGGGTGACAACAATTTTTTAAAAATTGATGCATCAGTGGGATCTGGAAGAAGAGTTAGCAACAGTAGCATGTGAAAGGAGAAAGAGAAGACAGTGGGTATCATTTAATGTTATCATTGGCTGATTGATCACAAAACCCGAAAAAGTCACCAGGTTAAATGCAAGTCCATTCTTGCCTATGAGGCTGGCAATTTGTACATGATGAAATTCCCTGTTTATCACAAAATAAAGATAATAACAACAATGATAGCTAACATTTATGTAGTGCTTTAAGGTTTGCAAAATGCTTCGCATGTTATCTCATTTAATCCTCAAAACAGCTCTATGAAATATGTGCTATTATGAGTCCCATTTTAATGATGAAGAAAGTGAGGCTGAGAGATTACACATCCCTTGCCCAGCAGCGTACAGCTAGTAAGTATCTATCTGAGGCTGGATTTAACCAGTACTCCATCTATTGCACCACTTAACTGCCTAATTAATGATAATGATGCTAAAAAGGATTAATGATAGTGATGATTTAAAAAGGGAAAAGAGAGAAGAGAACATCAAACATCCATGGAACATTTTAAAAATACACACAAGAGAAAAGAAGGAAGTTCAGAAGGATTACACAGACAAGCTGGACATCTTTGGAATTAACATTTTGAATTTATTGCATGCTTTAAGAAAACAAGTGGTACATAATAGCTATTTGTGGTTTCATTTATAGCCTTCTTAACCCTCTTTTTCTCTGTTCTTTGTATATGGAAATGCTCGTGTTTGTTGATATTTGTTAAATTCAGAATAACAAAAAAAAAATTAAAACTAACATCTTGAAAAAAGGACTCCTTCACTGGTATAAGTGTCCTTTGCTGGGCGACCATTGCTCTTCTCATCCTTAATCTTTTCTCTTTATACACAGTCTCAATGCATTCATTCTCTTGGGAACTAGAATTTCCCAAGGCTTATCCCCAGTGACATGACTCAGGCAATCTAGGCAGTCCAGCTACATTAGAGTACAAACAAACAAAGATATTGGTGTTCTGAAGAATAAGGCTCAATGAGAATTCACTTATATGACATTGATTAGCTTTAGGTCCCTCTATCTGTGTTACTTCTGTACAATCCTGGCCACTGTGAGGCTACATTGTTCACTTTCTCCTTAGACCTGCTTCACATGCTGGTATTTGAGTAAGAAGAAAACAGTTTTCCCTCAAGGTAATTGGTGATTAAAAAAAAAGATTAGGATGTTCATTCAGTTCCATTATTCTTAAGCTATTTTGAGGAAATGGGTCATAACAATCACAAGTAGAAAATGCTAAAAATTGTTTTTGTAGTCATAACATAATGTGATAGTATTAGCCAATGCAGATCATATTCATAGGGCATTGAGATCACCATGAGCAACATATCTCACTGTATTTCCCAACACTGGGTTAATGGAAGGTTCAACACAAATCTATCTTGTATACTGAAACAGGATGATGAGTACACTTAGTACAGAAAATACAAACCCCTATTTTATGGCAAAAGTGGGAAGTGAGCAAATATCGATGGCAACATCATCCAGACTTCCCATATTTAGATTATAAAAGACAAAAAAATGTGACAATGAAAATTTTTTGTCATTTGAAGATATAAGAGGAAACAGATTTTATGAACAAAAGCTTCACAGAGATAATGATCCTACGATCATTAAGTAGGATAACTAGAAATTAAAAAAAAATGTTTCCATTACTAAGTCATGAGTGCTAATTTTTATAGTTATGTGATGATACCAAAAATTTAGATCTCTCTTGAGAAGGGAGAGGAAAGGAAATGAGTCAGTCTTTGAGTAAATGATCTATTTTAGGCTATCAGAATGGCCCAAGCATAATGATTTACTTGCCTAGGCTACACACATTTACAATTAAAATTAGTTTCTTAAAAAAAAAGACAGAGGAAAATATCCTTGGTAATATCCCAGAACTTTCCCAGAGGTTCTCCAAGGGATCTCTTTAGAGGCTGATCAAGATAGTTGGTTGAATCTCAGCTAGCCAATACATTGGAAAAATTTTAAATGCCCACAAGGTATCAACTGACATGAATTCCTATGGAAATTCAATCAATGTCATGTCAACTTTTGACACCTGGTTAACTATACCAGGCTCTAGGCTTTTGTAGCTATTTATTCTGAACTGATTGTATATTTCTATTTTCTGTTAAATCAAGAATCAGACCATGGTCAAAAATAAAATATTACACAAATCACTTAAGTTTTCTGGGCCTCTGTTTTCTCATCTATGAAATGAAACACTTGAACTAAATTTATCTCTATGGTTCCTTCCATTTCTTAATCCCATAATCCTAATGGTTACACAAAGTCTTCTTGGCAGGGGCAGGCCTTAGGGACTAGTCAGTTTTAAAGCAGCAGGATATTGCTAGGAATCCAGAAACATTTTCCCACTCCAAGATTTATTTAAGATCTAAGCCATCTCTGAAGACAAAGCATATAAGCAAAAATAATCTTCTTCCTCAGTAATAAGCCCTATAACAATACAAATCATAGGGGACACTTCCTAGGCTGTTTCATTTGCAGCATGGAAGGTATGGAGCTATAGGCTCATTGGGAAAGGAAAGACTCCTAATTTCCCTTGGCCATTTTTAAACTATTAAATTCAGAGAATTTCCATTAAAAAAACAATTCTTTCCTAGAAAATATTGGTCTCAGGCAGTATTATTGACTAGGCAATGTTGGGAAAAAAAAGACAAAAACAAATCCATTGTTTCGTCTTTGTTCACCTGATCTCTCACTTCTGTCCTCATTTTCTCTACCCTCATGGCCACCACTCTAGTTCTGGCCCCCATCACCTCTAACCTTGACTATTGCAATCACCTCCTAATTGGATTCCCTGCCCCAAATCTCTCACCTCTCTAATCCATTCTTTATATGGCTGCTAAAATGACTTTCCTAAAGTACAGATCTGCCATATCTCTCCTCTGCTCAATAAACTCCAATGGCTCATGATTGCCTTTAGGATAAAATATAACTCCTCTCTTTGGCACATAAAGCCTTTCACAACTGGACTCCAACCTACCTTTCCAGACGTATACATTTCTATCCTTCATGCACTCTACAATTCATCTCAACTGCTTTTATTGCAGTTCCTTGCATAACACTACAGTGCCTATCTCTGCTTTGGTATTGGCTATGCCCTGTGCGCACAGTTCTTTCTCTTCTTATCTCCGTCTTTTGGGATTCCTCATTGCTTTCTAGACTCAGCTCAAACACCACCTTCTCTGACTTCTATTGTCTTCCCTCTCAATGTTGCTTTGTGTATGTATCTTTATGTATGTATGTGTGTATATGTATATGTATGTGTATATATGTATATATTCTATGTACACCTACATGTAGATGTTGTCTTATCCAATTGAATGCGAGCTTCTAGCGGGTAAGGGAAGCTTCATTTTTATCATCATGTGCCCACCACTTGGAACATGGAAGGCACTTAATAAATGCTTGTTAATTGCTTGTGGACATTTTTCATCTTTCTATTCCATGAACCTATCAGAGTGTCTTGCATGTAGTAGACCTTTAATAAACATGGAAAAAAGGAAGGAAAGAAAGAAAGGAAGAAAGGAAAAGAGAAGGAAAGGAAAGAAGGAAGGAAGAAAGAAAAAGAAAGAAAGAAACAAAGGAAGGAAGGAAGGAAGGAAGGAAGGAAGGAAGGAAGGAAGGAAGGAAAGAAGGAAAGAAGGAAAGAAGGAAAGAAGGAAAGGAGGAAAGAAGGAAGGGAAGGAGGGAGGAAAGGAGGGAGGAAGGGAGGGAGGAAAGAAGGAAGGAAGGAAGGAAGGAAGGAAGGAAAAAAGGAAAGAAGGAAAGGAGGAAGGGAAGGAGGGAGGAAAGGAGGGAGGAAGGAAGGAAGGGAGAAAAGTAGAAAGGGAGTGAAGGAGGAAGATGGCAGAAATGAAGTTAGAGAGGAAGGGAGAAATTGAAGAAGGAAAGAAAAGAGGAAAGTAAGAAGTGAGCAAAGGAAAGGAGGGAGGACAGAAAGAAAGAAGGAAGGAAGAAAAAGTAGAGAGGAATGGGTGGAAGAAGGAAGGAAAAGAGAGACAGAAGTAGGAAGGGAGGAAAGGAAGGAGGGAGAAAGGAAAGAATGGAAGAAGGAAAGAAGGAAGGGAGGGAGAAGGGAGGGAAAGAAAGGAGAGCCAATTTGTCAAAGACTAGAAAATCTAAATGGAGAAGTTTACATTTGATGCTAGAAGAAACGGGTAGCCATTAAAGTTTGCTGAGTAGGGCAGTGACATGGTCAGATCCCCACTTAAGGAAAATCACTGTGTTAGTAGTTTGCAGGATGAACCAAAGTAAAGAAAGACTTGAGGCAAAGAGATCAATGAGGAGGCTGTTGCAATAATTTTGGTGAGAGGAGATGAGGTCCTGAATGAAGGTGATAGCCCTGTGAGTAGAGAGAAGGGCTTGGCTGTAAGAGGTATCGTGGAGGTAGAAATGACAAGTTTTGGCAACTGTTTAAATATGTAGGGTGAGGAGGAGTGAGGAGTTGTGGATAACACTAAGGTTATAAACCTGGGAGAGTGAAAGAATAATGGTGCTGTTTTAGAAGAGGGATCTGTTTAAGTGAGGAGGAGGGGGTGAAGAAAATGCTTTGAACATATTGAATTCGAGACGTTTCTGGGACATCCAGTTTGGAACAATCAGAGTCAACTGGTGATGGGGAAGATCACTTGATCACAGATTTAGAATTAGAAGGGTCTTTAGAGTTTATCTCATTTAAGGAATGAGGAAATCAATGATCAAGGACGCTAAATGACTAATCCAGGTCATACAGATAATAAATGGCAGAGCTGGGATATAAAGCCAAATCTTTTGACTCCAAATACAGCATCCTTTCTACTCCATCATGCCACCTCTAATATGGATTGGAAAGGGGGAAGACTGAAGGCAGAAGCACCAATTAAGGAAAAGTCCAAAATTACTCTGAGGAGGAATTCCAGGTGATTGAAAGAACAATGGTACTGAACATTAGTATTAGGTGAAAGTGAAAAGTCCTTATAAAAGTTATTGTTAAAATAGTAAATGACAAAAATGTGAACCTCAAGGTGTGGATGTTGGTAGCACACTCATTTCCCTTCATGACTGAAACTGCAACAAGAAAAAACAAAAATAACTTAGATGTATTTCAAATTATGTAAGAAAAGTTATGAAATGTTTAGACTGTTTGACCCAGAGATCTGATTACTGAGATTATGTCCCAAGGAAATCATTGACAAGAAAATACCCATGTGTGCAAGATGTGGTTGAGAGATATTGCATGAATACAATCAATGCAATTAGATTGGGGTTGGGGGAGAAAGAATTTTGGGAGGGGAAGACCTTAACCATCCCCAAATCTATGGGGAATCGGCACAAGTGTATAAGATTAAATGCCATTTCCAAGTAGACAATAGGTCAAAGGATAGGAACAGAGTTTTCAAAAGAATAAATCCAATACAAACATAACCATTTGAAGAGTTGTTCAAAATCATTGATAATTAGAGGAATGCAGATTAAAATAGCTGAGATATCACCTCAAATTTGCCAAATTAGCAAATATGTGAAACAATAGAAGAATACACTGTCATAGAGATGTTGGGAATATAGACACTATTTTACTGCTAGGGGAACTGTGAATTGGTTCAGCCATTTTGGAAAAAATTTGAAGCTGTGTAAGAAAAGTTAGGATATTGTTTATACAGTTTCATCTAGAGATTGAATTGTACCTCCAGGGAGATTATTAACAATGAAATATCCCTATGTATAAAAACATTCACAGCATTGCCAATGAAAAGCTAGAAATAAAATTGTTTTCAGCGATTAAAGAAATGCTGAATAAATTATGGTATAAGAATGTAAAGGAATATAGCCAAATCATAAGGAATAATGAATATGACAAAATTTAGAGAAAAATGAGAACTGTTGTATGAAAATACATACAGAGAGAGAAGAAAGCAGACCTGAAATTCCATGACTACTTATGAAAATACGGTTGGCACTATACTTTCAAAATTTAGGCATGGATGCATCCTTCCTTTCTGTTAATAACTAGTAAGCTACAAAAGGAAAAGTTCTATGGACTAGTCATAATCATATTATTAGGTGGCCTTGCTTAACTACTTTGGAGGATGTACTTTGTAGGGGGATTTTTGGGGGGAGAGAGTTATTAAGAAGTATCTGTTATTTTAAACACATGTATTTATCATTTATCAATTTATCTTTAATTAAATCTAAGGAAAAGATAGTAGACGACTTTATAACTTAGCCTATACTATACCTCTTCCTAATAAAGATATGATTGAACTTGCCTCAGACTTAAATATGTCCTTGGATAGTGAGTTCCCCACTCATGCTGTATCTATTTGATAATTCTTAATTAAAATGCAGGAAGTCTCTCAAATAATTTTTTAAAAAAGTCTTCTTTTTAAAGACCTTCAAATAGATAATTTTTTATTTGTTCACCTAAACTTCTCCATGTCTGTACTAGGGACCATCATAATTCAAATCATCCTTGACTCTGATGGGAAGTAGGGTACCATGGTAGAAAGAGAATTGACTTTGTAGTCAGAAGAGCTGGGTTCAAACTCCACCTTAGGTATTACTGTGTGACATTAAGCAAGTCACTAAAATGATGAAATTGAACTAGATGGACTCTGGCTTGCCTTCCAATTCTAGCTCTATGATACTATAGTCTCCTCCACTTTTCACTTCTCACATCCCATCAGCTGCTAAGTCTTGAGAAGCCTACCTACACAATGCCTTTCAAATTGGTCAGCTTTCCTCTACTCACATGACCTCTTAGTTCAGCCTCTTAGTACCTCTCTCTTGAACTAGACAATAGTATCTGAATTGATCTCTCTTCCTTAAATCGTTTCTCTCTGTAAAACATCGTCTACAGTGTCACTAAATTGATATTACTAAAATAGATTTGACCTTGTCACCCCACTCCTCAAAACTAGACCTTGGGTCCCCATTGCTTTTAGCATACTTATCAGCTTGGCAGTGAAATTCCTTCATAAACTTGGTCTTACTTATCTTCACTTCCTTATTCCTTATTACTCCACTTCCTGTTCCAGCCAAACTTGCCACCCCTATGCCTCTCTGCACAGACTATATACCATATCTGGAATATACTCCATTCTCACCTCTACGTTTTAGAATCTTTAGCTTCCTTTAAAGAATAGCTCAGGTCATTTCACATCTCCTCACTCCCATGTGCTACCACTCTTCTCCCTAAAATTATTTTATATATAAAATATATGTACATGTGCACATACTATACCCTCCTTAAGAACTATATATATATATATATATATGTATCTATATATGCACATACATACACATACTTATATACATATATATGCATAGATAGATACAACTATAAACTTATATGAAGAAATAATTTTGTTTCTATCTAGCATAATGCCTCGTGCATGGTAGACACTTAAAACATTTAATTGAATTATTCCCATCCTTTAGCTCTGGTGCATCCAACTTATACATTTCACAGACCTGGTGTCTGGAGACTAATTATGAAGCTTCCAGTGTTTTGCTGTTTTTTTTTCTATTACATTATGAATATTCCTGTTTTCCCAGGTAATTCATTTTTTGATAGCACAAGCTGATGTTTTCTATTTTGTGTGTGTGTCACACCATAGTGCCTAGCAGAGTGCTTTACACAAAAAGTTTCTCAGTAAGCATTTTTCACTTCTGAAATAACTCATCTCACTGAAATAGATGTGGAGCTAATGGCATTTGACCTTGGTGGAACTTTGCCAACACAAACATCAGTTCCATGTAAACAGATGGATAATGTGACCCAATTCCCCCATGTTCTACCAATTTTTTTCTATAAAATTTCTTTTTAAATTCATTTCTGAGAAACCAAGGGCAGCAACCAATGAGGGAAGACCCAGAAATATTGGATTTAAAGTTTATTCTTAATTTCATTCTTTTCTAAACCAGCAGCAAGTCATTAAAACCCGACAAAGAAAACATTTCACTTTTTGTGAACTTAATTTATATATATCAATACCATTTGTTTTTTCTACTCTCATGATTCCATTAAAGGATATATACTTTAACATGTTATGTCAAATTTTATTATGATAATTTAAAATTGACTTACTATTGAACATGACTGAAACATCAAGGTTCAATGGATTTATACCAGTCTTTAAGCCAGGAAACATCACATGATAGATACAGAATGGGCCTAGAATCTGGGAAGACCTGGGTTTAAGTCTTGTCTCTGTACTGGTTGTATGACCTGGGACAAATGACTTAAACTTTCAGTACTCTTGGAAACTTTCTAGGACTATAATTTGATGATCTGAATTAGTAGATGGAGTTCTCTTACTCAGGATTTTCCTATAGCAATGAAACCATAGGTCCAATTCCTATCCTTTGTTCTTTATGCTATGTAGTTACAACTCTAGTTGTTCACTAGGGCTGCTTTGAATATTTAGCCTGAATAGTTCCAAAAGGAAACCTAGGACTGATCCTGGAACTCAGTGTACATACATGATCCATATTCTATGTAAAGACATTACAAAGGTGAATTTGTGCTTGTTACCTGGATAACTTGGTTTGGAGCCTACTAAGGGTAATGGGGAGGGAAAGAGTGCTCTAAATGTCAATACCTCATAACAGTGCAAGTTTTGGGGAATCTGAGAGTATAACCTCTGTCAAAGGAGTTTTAGTGGATTTGCCTCAAAAGTACTATTGTATTTCCCCCCTGGATAGGTTTCAAGTATTCTAGTTATTTGTAGTAATCCAGAACGAATTCGAGCTTTCTAGGTAACTTGTCAAATCAGCATATACTTTTTGTGTTGTTTTTTACTTAGATACATTAGTATGTTAGAGTCAGTTTGAACTGGCTCGTGAGAGCCAATTAAATTTAAAATGTAAAATTTCAGTGTGAATGTTTACACCTTAGAAATAGGCAAATACTACAAATCAGTCCTTGATCTATTGTTTTGTTGAGAGTCTAGATTTAAGAAACTGAGGGAGAAAATGTTAATAATACAGATTAAATTTAAGAGTTTGTCATGTGCATTTTTTCCTAGGGGGCTGGATCTTAAACATTTCCCAACATTCTCCTGCCTAGATATCTAGTTTCATTGTAGCAATAATGATTCCTTAGGCTAAAAATAGAGCACTCTAGAGTACTCTTACTTAGAATAATGTAGCACAAGTTGGAGCTTTCTGGGTAGATTTACTGTAATGTATTTGAGTAGGTGTTTTTCTTAAAACTTGAATTTCTAGACTCCTTGTGATAATTGTTTCCTCAGCTATACTTAGACACTTTAATTATATACAATGATCTTATAGATATTGGAGATTTCAGGGTAGATTTGGTTCTATGTAGCTGAATAGGCCTTCAATTTCCATGGTACTAATGAGAATATTAATTTCCTTCACTTAGATTTCCAGGATTTCAACTAATTGAAGCAATACAATATGAATTGGAATTTTCTGGAAGGGCTTGGTGAAATGTTTTTGTATAAGTATTTTCTGTGTTCTTACACCGTTGTGAAAAATTAACTGGGACAAAAGTAAAAATAATTATATTAATTAACTTTTTAATTTTTTATTTATTTTATTTTTAATTCATGGAATAAAACAAGCATTTCCATAACATAGCATAATAAAAAAATTATTGCACATGAAACTGCAAACTACTATGTACAACTTGCTATTCCTTTTAAAATATATAATAAAGTTATACATTTTTTTTTCTTTTTTCCTCTTCCTCCCTCATCTCTACCATTAGACACACACATGTGGGTCTATGTGCATATATACATATATGTGTAAAATTATTCTATACCTAATTCTATTTATCAGTTCTTTCTCTGGATACAGATAATGTCTTCCTTCCCATGTCCTTTGTAGTTAATTTGGGTATTTACAATAGTCAAAATGACATACTTGCTCAAAGTTGTTCCTAAAACAATATTGTTGTTACTGTATACAATGTTTTCTTGGTTCTGCTCATTTTGCTCTTTATTATTTCATTCAAATCTAGCCATGTTTTTTTTCTAAAATCATCAAGCTCATCATTAATTTTTACAATACAGCTCAACTTTTTCCATATTTAAACAGCTTTAAAATTTTTTTATTCTTTTTTTCTTTAATTAACAAGTACCTCTCCCCCAAAAGTGGGCATTTCCGTATACAAAGTAGAACAGAAAACAAAGATTATTTGTGAAAGCACAAATCTCTCTGTTAAGTACTGCTTACTTTTTAAAAAGTATAACATATGACTTTTGAAGATGTATTGCTTGTGTGCATTTCCTTCTGAACTCCCTTATATTCTTTTGTGAACATTTTCTTATAAATATTTTAATGAATTCTTTTTCTTGCCAACATTATTCTTTTCACATGATCCCCATTCCATTTACTAGATGAAAACAAGAGAAACAAAACTCTTTAAAAACAAATAAGCATAGTTAAAAAAAATATACTAGTACACTAGTCATGTTTAAAAATATGCACCTTTTACTGCACTTTGGCTCCATCCCTTTTCTGTCAGGAGGTGGGTAGTTTCCTTCATCATTGGTCCTCTGGACATATAATTGCTAATTGCATTGATCAAGGTTCTTAAGTTTTTCAAGGTTGTTTTTCTTTACAGTATTGTAGTCATTGTATAAATTGTTCTGATTCTGCTTACTTTGCATCAGTTTCTGCAAGTCGTCCTATGTTTCTCGGTCCCTGTCCCTTTTATCATTTCTTAGCACATAATAATAATCCATCACATTTATATATCATAATTTTTTCAATCATTCCTCAATTGATGAGTATCTCTTCCTTTTTCCCCAGTTCTTTGCTGCTACAGCAACAACAAAGCTGCTATAAATATTTTTGTACATGTTGGTTTTTTAACCTTTAATCTTTGTTCTCTTTTCAGTATAGGCCTGGTATTGTATCTCTAGATCAAAGAGTATATGTAGTTTAACAATTTGAAGTTATAGTTCCAAATACTTTTCTAGAATGACTGGACAACTTCACAGTTCAGCTAAGAGTACATTACCCGTTTTTGTCTCCCCACAGTCCTTCCAGCAATTCGTTTTCCTTTTTAATCAATTTTGATGATCTGATGTGTATGAAGTAGAACTTCAAAGTTGTTTAATTCACATTTCTCTTATTTTGAGTGATTTGGAGCATTTTTGCAATAATTAAGTGCCAGGCATTATACTTAGTGTTAGGAAGACAAATAAGAAAATAAAAGACAGCCCTTGCCTTTAAGGAGCTTGTGATCTAATGGGAGAAGATAATATACAAAAGGAAGCTGAAAAGGGGGAGAGGAATGGAGGTCTCCAGTGTGGGGACAAGACAATGGCAATTGATAGCTTGGATTTCTTCTTTCAAGAACTGCCTGCCTTTTGATAATTTAGCTATTGGGGCATTGTTTTTGTTTTTATGTATTTGAATCACTTTGTTATATATCTTGAATATCAGACCTTTATCAGAGAAACTTCCTATAAAGATTTCCCCATCTGTTTTTCTTTTAATTTTAATTTTCAGTAATGTAGTTTTTTTATTACTTTGCCATGACAGATGTTTTTTCTTCAAAGCAATAGCCAGCAATTGTTTTGTTAGTGGTATTCTTGTTGTTTTCCAGATTCATGAAGACTACACCACACTTTGAGGAATCAGTAATAACCCTATCACCTTTTAGGATCCTTTAAAGGTCTTTGTTTTCTACTAATTAATTAGCTATTTCACAGCAACAGTTTGTCAAGACTTGACATTGTTTTTATTTAGTGTAACTTATTGTTTCTTTGAGGGCCTGAATGATCATTAAAATGTTTGACTTTTTCTTACCAACAGCTCCTCTAATATCTCTAACAGCCATTGAAGTGTGCTCTTTAAGAGCTCTAGCTGTTGAATGTTTCTTTGGAGTAATATCTATTCTTAAAACCACAGAATTAAAAACACAACATAATATAATACAATATACATTTCTTAACTCCTACTATGCGCTGGCATTATACTTAGTGCCATCGATAATTAAACAGGAATTTCTTGAGATTTGCAGCATACTGCAGAAAATCACAGATGATATGTATATATAAAGAAAACAAAAAAGGTAGTAAGTCATAAATATATAAGTACTGTGTATTCTATTTAACATTTACTAACGTGTGTATATATATATATATATGTATATATATATATATTTATAAATAATTAAATTTTGTTAAAAGTTTCAGTGTGCTATGTACTCTTTTTGGGAACACCTCCTCTTTGTCTCTCTACCATCCAGATTCAATCATGTGATTTTCTTCTGCACTGATTTTTGTATCTTGCACTTTTTTTATAGGAGAAGGAAATCCATAAAGCAGTTGGTGCATTTCTTCTACAATATTTGGGGCTTTTTTTTCCTATTTAGATCTGTTCAACAAAAATTGGAGCTCCCTAATAGTTTATTTGACTATGTAGTGGTAGACATAATTCTTAAGTTGATTCAGACCTTCTCAGTGGTAATATTATATTTCTTCAAGTAATTTTCAAGTATTTGAGAAGGGAGGGTGGATTGAGAAGGTTATTGTCAGAAGCAAAATACTAGACAGGATGAAAGGAGAGAGAGAAGGATAAACAAGGGGGAAAAGAATGGATGGAAATACACAGTAATCATAAATGTGAATGTTAATGGGATGAACTCATTTCATAAAATGAAAACAGATAACAGAGTGGATTAAAAACCAGAATCCCATAATATATTGTTTATAGAAAACACATTTGAAGCAGGGAGACACATAGAGTAAAAGTAAGGGGCTGAAGCAGAATATATTTTGCTTCAGCTGAAGTAAGATGAAAATAGGGATAGCAATCCTGATCTCAGGCAAAGCAAGAGCAAAAATATATATTTGATTAAAAGAGATAAGGAAAGAAACTACATCTTGCTAAAAGGTACCATAGACAATGAAGTAATGTCAATACTACTCATATATGCACCAAGTGGTATAGCATCCAAATTTTTGAAGGAGGAGTTAAATGAGTTACAGGAGAAAACAAGAAGTAAAACTATACTAGTGGGGGACCTCAACTTTCCTCTCTCAGAACTAGATAAATCTGACCAAAAAATAAACAAGAGAGAAGTTAAGAAAGTGAATAAAATTTTATAAAAATTTAGAAAACTTAGAAAAACAGTTTAGAAAAAATTTTGAAAAAGAAAATTAAATGGGGATAAGAAGGAATATACTTTTCTTTCAGGTACATGGCACCTACACAAAAATTGAGCATGTGATAGGGCATAAAAACTGCACAATCCAATGTAGAAAGGCAGAAATATTAAGTACACTCTTTTCAGATCATAATGCAATAAAAATTACATTCAATAAAGGATCATGGAAAGACATTAAAAAATTAATGGAAAACTAAATCTAATCCTAAAGAATGGATAGATCAAAGAACAATTAATAGAAATAATAATTTCATTAAAGAGAATGACAACAATGAGACAATATACCAAAATTTATGATGTGCAACCAAAGTGGTAGTTAAGGGAAAATTTGTATCTCTAAATTCTTGCATCAATAAAATAGAGAAAGAATAGATCAATGAATTCAGCATGCAACTAAAAAAGCTAGAAAAAGAACAAATTAAAAATCCCCAATTAAACACCAAACTGAAAATCAAAGAAGAGATTAACAAAATTGAAAGTAAGAAAACCAATGAATTAATAAATAAAACTAGGATCTGATTTTGTGAGGAAAAAGAGATAAACCACTGGTTAATTTGATTTGAAAATGAAAGAAGAAAATCAAATTATCAGTATCAAAAATGAAAAGGGTGGATTCACCACCAATGAAAAAGAAATTGAAGCAATTATTAGACTATTTTGCCCAATTATATGCAAGTATATCTGACAGCCTAAGCAAAATGAATAAATATGTACAAAAACATAAATTCCCCAGATCACAGAGAAGGAAATAGAACACTTAGCCCCATCTTAGATAAAGAAATTGAACAAAAACATTAATGAACGTCCTAAGAGAAAATTCCCAGGAGTAGATGGATTCACAAGTGAACTCTTTGAAACATTTAAAGAATAATTAATCCCAATACTATATAAACTATCTGGAAATATAGGCAAAGAAAGAATCCTACCAAATTCCTTTTATGACACAACTAAGGTTGATACTTAAACCAGGAAGAGCAAAAACAGAGAAAGAAAACTATAGATGAATTTCCTTAATGAATATTGATGAAAAATTTTTAAATAAAATACCAGCAAGGTGATTACAGCAATACAATATGAGGATCATGCACTATAACCAGATGGGACTTATACCAGGAATGCAGGGCTTGTTCAATATTAGGAAAATTATCAGCATAATTTACCATATCAATAACAAAACCAGCACAAATCATGTGATTATATCAATAGATGCAGAAAAAGGTTTTTGACAAAATACAGCACCCATTCCTATTAAAAACATTGGAGAGCATAGGAATAAGTGGAGCTTTCCTAAAAATGATGAATAGTATTTATCTAAAACCATCAGCAAGTATTATCTGTAATGGGGACAAGCTGAAAGCCTTCCCAAAAAAGATCAGGGAAGAAGCAAGGATATTCATGTTCACCACTATTATTCAATATTGTACTAGAAATATTAACTACAGCAATAAGAGAAGAAAAAGAAATGGAAGGAATTAGAATAGGCCATGAAGAAACAAAACTATCACTCTTTGAAGATGATATGATAATATACTTAGAGAATCCTAGTGAATCAACTTAAAAACTAGCTGAAATAGTTATTAACTTTGGAAGAGTTGTAGGATAGAAAATAAATCCACACAAATCATTAACATTCTACACATTACCAATGAAGTCCAGCATAAAGAGGTAGATAAATTTCATTAAAATAACTGTAGAGAATACTAAATACTTGGGAGTCTACCTGCCAAAACAAACCCAGTAACTATATGAATATAATTACAAAACACTTTTCACTCAAATAAAGTCAGATGCAAACAATTGGAAAAATCAATTACTCATAGGTAGGTTGAGCCAACATAGTAAAAATGACAATTCTACCTAAATTATCCAGTGCTATATTAATCAAACTATCAAAATTATTTTACAGACCTAGAAAAAATAATAAAATTCATCCAGAAGAGCAAAATGTCAGGAATATCAAGGGAATCAATGGGGGGAAAATGTGAAGGGAGGTGCCCTAGCTGTATCAGATCTCAAACTGTATTTTAAAATAATAATCATCAAAACAATCTGGTACTGGCTAAAAAATAGAGTGGTGGATCAGTGGAATAGATTAAGTATAACAACATAAGACACAGTAATAACTAATCATAGTTATCTAGTGTTTGATAGACCCAAAGACCCCAGCCTCTGGATAAGAACTCACTATTTGACAAAAACTGCTGGGAAAACTGGAAAACAGCATGCCAGAAACTAGGTATATAGGCCAACATCTTACACTGCTTACCAAGATACATGTATACAAGATACACTGTGTACCAAGGTACATGATGTAGACAGAAGGGAGGATACCATATGCCCCTCCCAGATTGATTATTTTTTGGACTAGATAAAAGAGGACATTTTTTGCCTCATTTTTTACCTAGCCTTAATCACTGAATGGATCATTGAATCATTGAATGAGCCTGGGAGAGACCTTAGTTTTAAAAGACCAAGATCCCCCACTGCATCTGGGGCCATCTCCAGTCATTCTGATCTGTATCTCACCACTGGACTCAGATGACTTCAGAGGAGAAAGTGAGGCTAGTGCACAGCCCTCCCTCACTTAAATCCAATTCACTTGCAAGTCATGGCATTACCTTCCTGATGTCATGTTCCTCTCCAAGAACAAAGGACAAACAACAACAACAATCTTATTGTTGTTATAGGAATATTATATTATTATATTGCTGTTATAGGAAACTATAGGAATAGTTGATCTGTTAGATTTGTGCAGAATGGAAGAATTTTTGACCAAACAAGAAATAGAGAGCATCATTAAATGTAAAATGGATAATTGTAATTCTATTAAATTAAAAAGGTTTTCCCCAAACAAAATCAATGCAGCCAAGATTGGAAGGAAAGTAAAAAGCTAGGAAACAATTTTTAAAGCAAATTTCTCTGATAAAGTGAGTCAAACTGATAAGAATACAAGTCATTTCTCAATTGATAAATGGTCAAAGGATATAAAGAGGCAGTTTTCAGACAAAGAAATCAAAGTTATCTGTAGTTATATGAAAAAAATGCTCTAAATCACTATTGATTAGAGAAATACAAATTAAAACAATTCTTACCACATCACACCTCTCAGTTTGGCTAACATGACAAAACAGGAAAATGATAAATGTTGGAGATGTGAGAAAATTGGAACATAAATGCATTGTTGGTAGAGTTGTGAACTGATCCAGCCATTCTGGAGAGCAATTTGGAATTGTGTCCAAAGGGCAATCAAAGTGTGTCTACCCTTTTATCCAGCAATACCACTACTAGGTCTGTATCCAAAAGAGATTTTATAAAAAGAGAAAAGGACCTGCATGTACAAAAATATCTATAGCAGTTTTTTATTTTTTGTGGTGGCAAAGAATTGGAAACTGAAGGAATGCCCATCAATTGGGGAATGACTGAACAAGCATTATGATTTCAGACAAACCTGAAAAGATTTATATATACTAATACAAAGTGAAGTGAGCAGAACCAAGAGAACAATGTACACAGTAACAGCAATATAGTATGATCATCAACTATGAATAATTTTGCTATTCTCAGCAATGCAATGATCTAAGACAAGTACTCATGATGAAAAATGCTATCTACCTCCAGAAAAAAAAGAACTAATCAAATCCAAATGCAGATCGAAGCATACTATTTTTCACTTCCCTTTTCCCCCCACATTCTTCATCTGTGTCTTCTTTCACAACATCACTATTATGGAAATGTTTTGCAAGATTGTGCATGTGTAATCTATTTCAAATTGCTTACTGTATCTTAGGGAGAGGTGGGGGGAAAGGATGGAGAGAATTTGGAACTAAAAATTTTAAATGAATGTTAAAAGGGTGAGGAGGAAGAAGTGAGAGTTAATGTGAAAAATAGAAATTTGGAGTTAAGGTTCCCCTGATCCTGAGAAACATTGTTGATGTTCAGGGACTTGTAAATAAGTTTGAATAAACTGAGCCATGACCCAAGTCTTTTTAAGGCTCAGAAACTGAAAGCTAATTTTGTGTGTACTTGGTGAATTTTCACATGCTTCCTCAGTGCCTGTTTCCAGCTGGAACTGAAAATGGAAATACTTATACTGAAATAACACTGGAGAGGGAAATCTTGGTAGATTTTTGATCAAGCTGGAACAAAGTCACACTGCAAATCTCAGGAGAGTGCCTTGAACAGTATTTTTATCCTTGCTTTACCACATCATAGAGAGAGTCTGTGAAGCTATGGATTATAGGGTCATATGAGACCAGTTGGTACCAGATAACTTCTGAAACAAAGTTTTTAAAGAA